>NW_009605544.1:0-47008 GCF_000690535.1 Cariama cristata | reverse complement strand
AAAAAAAAAAAGAGGGAAGAGACCTCACTCGCAGAGGGGCAAGGAGCTTTGGAGAGAATCGGTGATGGGGTACAGACAGGAGCAGAAGGAAGCTGCAGTCAGAAGCAGGGTGAGGGTAACGTAGGTGGCAGATCCCAAGGTAGTGGCAGCAGTTACCTTCTGGAACCTCAAAATGAAATCACAGTTAAAAAAAAAAAGAGGGAAGAGACCTCACTCGCAGAGGGGCAAGGAGCTTTGGAGAGAATCGGTGATGGGGTACAGACAGGAGCAGAAGGAAGCTGCAGTCAGAAGCAGGGTGAGGGTAACGTAGGTGGCAGATCCCAAGGTAGTGGCAGCAGTTACCTTCTGGAACCTCAAAATGAAATCACAGTTCCTCAGTCTCAGTCATCCTCTGCCAGTTCCAAAGAACTGACTTTTTTCCCGTAAACTATTTTTCTCTCTTCCTTTCAGTGACTGGCTTTTGCAGAGTATGGTAGCATTCCTACTAGTGACATAATTAACTCCAGTTTCAGAAGTCACTGCTGTGGACGTAAAGATCCAAAAACGTACTCATGCTAGGCCATCACGTGAGGGTGTTTAAAAATAATCCATTCTGAAAAATGCAATGGAAGAAGTAAATTTAAATGTCAACGTGCCCCAAAAATGTTTGGAGCAAGACCAGAGTTAAGTTTGCATATGGAACATTACAGGCTACTGTTCAGTAATTGTTGAATTCTTGATTTGGGATCCACAGTGTTAATTTATACTGATGAGCTCTTCATGTTTGTCTGTGCCAGGAATAGTAAAACCTTGAACTTGTTCTTTGACAAATGTTGAAGCTCATGTTCAAGTGAAAGTTCATGGATTTTACGACAAAATGAAGCTGGGCCTGTTTCAAACAACCATTTCTCTGTATTTCCTAAGAATGAAATGGCTAACAAACATGGCATTATAATGTGCAATCATAAAATTCTGGAAACAATTGTGATATTTAATGGTTGTTTATTATTTGTATTTATATTTGCACATATATAGTGGAAGACAAAAGTCCTTCCTCAATCTTAGACTTGGCAGCGGGTGCTGCATCTTTTATCTCTTACCTCATATGCTTCATCAATTTTCCTACCTGTTCTTTCTGCCACATGCATGGGTGAGGTATTTTGAATGACATATCCAAACCTTTCAGTGTCCTATGCATGCCCCTCGCATTACAGTGGTTGTAAAACTAAAGCTTACTCATCACTCACCAGAAGACGGTAACGTGCCCCTTTTAAAGGGGGAGAAAAGGAAAAATACACTTGCATTGCCCTCATGCCTGACTTGGAAACCTACTAAATGCTCAGTCTCCAATTTTTATAATGTTTTTTTCAGTATTCATCTGGAAGAATCTGTCTTTGCAGTGCTTTCAAGAAAGGGTAGTGCCTCCTAGTTTAGAATAATGCATGCTCTCAGTTTTTACAAATTTCATTGGTCCTTTCAGTGTCAATCTTGGCGAAAAGCATAGGAAGCATTTCAGAGGCCTTCTGTTTGGTTCAATTTAGAATTGGAGTTGCAGCGTGGTATTTTGTAGAGCGTTGATTTAAGACTTTGCCATAACTAGAGATTTTAGCGACTCAGCTTTCATATTTGAACCTGAAATGTTAATATGTTTTGCCTACAGTCAGGTAATGCATATTATTTATTTGTATGTTAAATATACCTTGAACTGGGAAAGGCACTTATATATTTATTTTTAACTGTTAAATAGATCTATTGTAAGAGAATTTTATTTTCTGTTTCTTTGATACTTGCTTTGCTAAATATGAGGGTTCTCTTTATTTGTTCAGACAAGATGCTAAACTGAGGTTTCCCTATTAGTAACGATGTGTTGCAAGTCCTTTCTGGAGTTCAAGCTGGATGATTTTGATGTCCTTACTTTTTTCAACAATCATCAGTGTTTATACATTTTTTTGCAGGGTGGATTGTGTATTTGGCTTCAGAAATGTTTTATTAAATATCCTGGGATCAGAGGTGACTTTACTGTCTGTAGAGCAGACAGGGTATGTGTGTGGCCTCTTATAGGCAAATCAACCAAGTTAAAGACTTTACTGAACTTACTTCTGGTCCAGGCTAAAAGCACAGGATAAAAACAGTATCAAAATCTCTGCTGTGGTTTTGTGTGTGTGTGTAACCTCTGCCATTCTATGTTCCTCTCCATCTCTTGTTCTCTCCTTCTTCTTCCTTGAATTTCAGCTGGTCTTCAGTTACAAGTCCTCTGATTTTAATGCTTTGTTTTTTTCACAACCTTCTGTGGAATACTTTTCATCTCCCAACACATTCTTCCTCACTCCACCTTAGTTAAACTCCTTTAATGTATCTCATTCAAAAACAGTATTCCTGCAAAAACAGTAGGATAGTTGCTGTACTCAAATCCCGAGGCAGCCAGGGTGTATTTTCTGCAGTGTATTTCCAACAGAGCACATACTGTTAACGTTAGCAGCTGGAGCCACCCTGAACTGAAGCTTGGAGGACATTATGGTACAGATAGTTGAAGAATCTAGTTGTATTCTCAGGCTTCCTGCGATCACTCCAAATTAGCAACAGAGAAATTCTTCAAGACCTCCTATTTGCTTAGTTGTCTGTAGTATCGTGAGTGACTATAACCAAAGGCAGCAACCATGAGAAAAGGGTAGGAAAAGATGTGGGAAAAGATGTCCCTCTACAAGCTTAGAAGGACAGGAGGAGAGACAGAGGGCCTACAGGACTCAAATTTCCTAGTTTAATTAGAATTGATAAACAAAGATGTATGTTTTCATAAATACATATACACATGTATGTGTTGCTTAATTGTGACTTTTCTGAAGCATCCTCAGCATTGGGAAATAAAGTGGAAAGAGCAACTATAAAAGTAGTATTACTATTTCAATTTTTAAAGTAATATAGGAAGCAAATAGTGTTCTGGATGGTTCTTTTTTCTGCTCGAGTCAATTCACTTTTCCTGGCTGCCTCTCTTTTCTCTGAGTGGAACACTTAGCAATTATTTCTCCTCTGGGAGATGTTAACGATGATTGCTCAAGGATAGCTTACCATGTTACATGATAGCTTACTAGGATATGTTGCATACAAAAGTTGTGGTTCATCAAATGCTTTCCTAGTACCCAAAAGATTTTTGCAGGGTATATCATAAACTTACAGTTAAACTGCCGGACAGAAACTTACTGTTGTCATAAAAATACAGGAAACAAATCTTTACCTAAACTTGCCCCTTGTTATATAGAAAATGATGTTGAGAAAATAGAGACTTGAAGTTGGGAAACGGATACAATGGAAGCAGTAGGACAAAAATCCCACTGAAGATGGAGAAGAGTAAATTTCTGGAGAGCACTGTACGTTGCAGTGTCTTTAAAAGCTGGAGACTGGACGTGGTGTCCTGCAAGGTCCTTTGCAGCCAAGTAGTCCTCTCTTTCTGAAGTCCAAGGAGGCCGTCATCTTGGACTACTGATTCTCTAAGTCCTATTTAGAAAGCAAGCAAATAAGGAAGGTTATGGTTCTGTTCTTTAATTCCTCCTCTTCAGCTGCTTTTCATTTTAATTCTAATAAAAATGCTTTTATTATGACACAGAATCTCTTGTTATTTCCCAAAATACTCCTACAGTGTCAGTGGTGCACCTAGTAAAGATAGTGTTGGTAATCTCGAGTCCTGTTAATTTTGCATATGATTACTTTGTGTTTAAATTGAGAAAATAATGCAGATACCTACTATCTGTCAAAATTAATATAAAGATAATTAAGGACTGCTTTTTTGCCCCACCTTAAGATCACTTTGAAATGTCTACTAAGTATATTCATGTGTTTTCCTATAGTTACTGCATTTCAGTATTTTGGCTAAAAAAGTCTTTCTTCCTCAAAATTGATTTAGTCTCCTTTTTGATCAACTGTAAAGAGGGAGGCATTTTTTTGCAAAGCGGCAAGAAATTGGAGAAGCTGGTATTTTCAAGTTTCTCTAAAGCAGGCTCTTTCTGACTAGATTCACAAGTAATTCTGTTCTCTTCAGCAGATATTTTTGAGTATCGGTTTTACCAAAGGAGACTTCTGGTGATCTCAGCATCTATAATTTGAAAACAAAATAAGAAAGAGTTGTTATTCTAAAGAGAGACAGATATTGAAGTTGCTTACCTGGCTGAAGGCAACGTATGCCAAAATGTCCAGAAGGGTAGCTGGCTAAGTAATCATCTCTGCGTATGCTTGTTCATTCCTCCTCACTGTCCCTCAGTTGTGCTGGTGTAACTGCTGAGAGGAGCTGGACTGCTCTCTAAAATATTCACTGAAAGAACTTCAAGAATATTGACTTCAGATCCCCCCTTTTTGTGGTGGTGTTTTAAATACGAGTCAGTGCCAGGTTGCAGTGTTCAGGGAGTACGTTCCACTCTTCGCTTGTCAGTTGTTTGCTGAATGATGCTTTCTGCTTTCCTTGCAAAGTACTTCGAAAGGTGTTGCAGAAAAGATCTGTACTTGTTACAGCTCTGTTGAGAAGGATGCCTGAATTAGAGTGGTTCTGGTATTGTGAAGTGAAATTTGGTGTGTTATAATAATACTTTGGAAAAATCATATTAAGAAAACCAAAATATACTACCTGTAGCATATTTTGATACATTTTTTTATATAAATTAAGCTAAATAACATTAATGGTCAACACTGGCAAAGACTTTATTATAAATTATAAGGGCTGTCCATTTTTAGTGTGATCAAAACACTCACATAGGCATTCAAGTGTGTTTCACATCAGATGCTGCTTAGTTCTGATAAAGAGCAAGTATGATAAACAGATGTTAGTTGATCAGCATCTTTAGTGGGATAAATTTCTATGGAAGTAGTTGATTTAATACTGTGTTTCAGTAATGTCTTTCACAGGAAACATTTGTTTTGGTCTGAGCAAAACCGTTCTCTCTGCTGGTAGAAAACAAAATAAGCCAAGTGATAGGTGGCAGCTGGAAAAGGTCAGAAATTGTCAACATCATATCATGATAAAGACTCTGGCTACAAATCATTCAGCATTTGCTTACCTTGATTCAGACATGGGCATACACTGATCAGGTACTTAACTTCGAGAATATATGTGAAGTTTTTAGGAACAGAGCTTAGATCACTGATTAGATTTTCACAATGGGAAATATTAAACAGAGGCATCAAAGTCTTTGAGTTAGAAATCAGAGCAGCAAAATGTGTTGATAGCTCTTAATGCTTAACGTAATGTATCGATACTACTGTGTGTAATATGATCGTAGTGTATGTAGCCTGGCGGCGATGACAGTAGTAATACACCGGTTGAAGTTATTCATTCAACTGTATAAATATCCCTGTTAAACTTCAGATTTAACAAAACATTTCCTATGGAGGTAAATTTCAGGTATTTTCATTTTTTGACAGCTGTATGAAATGAAATTCCCTGTTTGTATTCTTTAGGCAGGAAAAATTATACCAGTACGGTTCTGTGCTTCATACTGGTACTTTTTCTCTTAGAGCACTTTTAAAGCCTTTTTTCTTTAGAATAGTCTTAAAAATACCATCTCATAAAATAAAATAACTGTCTGGAATTCCTTGAAGCTCATGGTTTGGCTTCTGAAGTTTTTTAAACAAATAGACTGTCAGAAATCAGTGTGGATTCATTTCCAGGATTAATGCTTCATTCGCAATAGATTCTTTGCAAAATCAATACCCTGAAATATCAGAAGATTAAAGATGTATCAGATACCAAAAACACCAAACATTGTTTTAATTACTCAAATAGAAGAAAGCTGGATAATTTTTACTTGCCTATGAAGAATGTTCTGCTTAAGCCAAAACAAATTCTTTACCAGTTCTTTTTGAAAGTCTGGAAGTATTTAAGTTTCTCTTCTCTGCCTATGAGACAATGCCTGTTAGTGAGCCAGTGCTGCATGGGATAATACCCTTCATTTGTAACAACCTGTCATTCAGCTGGTCAGTAAGCTTATTAAGTATGTTTCTTAATTGTTTCAGCCATACAGTTTATTAAGTTTGAGGTTTCTTACTCTGTTTGTCGCGCCTACAGGAAAAAAAAGAAGCAACAATCCAAGGTCTGTGCCTGTTGAATAGTTTACAGAAAGTTAAACAGTGTATCCATTCACTTCTGCTATTGTGGTATGTGAAATGCAGTCTTTTGAGCTGAATCCCAGAGTCATTAGCTATTAACTCAGGCAAAGCACCTATCAATTTCAATCATAGTTAATCATGTGACACTCCTTTATTTATGCCTGTGTTGTGGTTTTAACTAACAGCTCGTGACAGGGATTTGTAGTTGGGTCACGCAGGAGCAGGAGTCCCAGGAAACGTTGTGGTCCCTCGGCCAGAATCCTCTGCGGTTGCCCTGAGGCTAATTGCCAGACTGGACTCTCTACCGCACTTTACAGGGACCTGAATAAATTCCTTCTACTGCCTTAGCAGAGGGATTTTGAGGATATAATCCTTCCTTTTCCCTGGCACTGGAAAACACATGAAACCCTGGTGGCAGTGCACAACTCAAGTACTGTTAACGCTCCAGACTGTGGAGATGGGGCAGAGGCTGGAGTCTGGACAGAGGAACAAAGAGGTGATGTGGCTTGAGGTGGCCTTTGTGCACCAGCACAGGGTCAGCCAGAATTTCAGTCTACCAGTGGGAATATTCAGTACTTCCTTCAGTTATATAAAATATTGGCTTAGAAGCCCAGGCACGCATGGGGAAAAATATGTGGATTCGAAACAATACTTTCAGTGTCTGTAAGTGCTTTACCCAGGAAGAACTTTGTTTTATAGCAGTACCATGTGTGCCTCATACTGCTGCTACTGCTGAGCCTCTTTCAGCACAGTTGAGCTCTTTTATACCAGTCCTTCATGACTTCTTTGCCTTCTGAAGCAGTAGGAATTATCTCCAAATCATAAGCTTGTGACAGAGGTATCATTCATGAAAATCTGTTCTCTTTTCCAGAAGCCCTCAGGAATACAGACTAGATTAGTTTAAAATGTATGTGGATGATGGATAGAAAATTGTAAACCTAAGCTTAGGGAATGCCATCATATTCGTGCATAGTGCAAGCTGTATGCTTGTGTTTAACTTCACCGCTTATTTTAGACTCGTATTTATGTGTTGGAGTTGTGTTGAATGGCGAGAAAAACTAAAAATAGTTATGGATTCCCCCAAGTGACTTTTCCAGTCACTTGTGACTCAGAGACTGGAACAGACTGTCTGAAGAACTAATGAGTTCTTCTCAGTAGTAGGAAGTGGGTAAGACTTTTGAAGTGGATAGAAATTACCTAAAAGTTTTCGGAGACCTCTAGAAACAGAGCTTCAGTTCATTGATGCTTAGAGTTTGTGAAAGGGAGGAGCATCTTAAGAAACTGTAGCTGGCTAGGAAACGGTTTGTGCAGTGCCATGAGTGTTGGAAGTATCTGAAGCACTATTAGATGTACCAGAGAAGTCAGGGTTTATTAGCCGTAGAAGAACTCTCTGTTTCTGCTTGGCTTAGGACTTCGCAGAGCAGTCGTTTTTTTCTGGTGCATAGCTCCAAAATTACACAGATCTTACACCACGAGGAGCCTCATGTGGCAGTTGCTTTTCCTCGCTGGCCAGTTTCTACAATGATCTGGACGTTAACCAAATTATTGATTCTTCAAGCTTTAATTCACCATAGAGGCAGTGGGAGAAGCAGCTTTAATCATTGCCAGTTTTTACTGACAGGACTACAAACCACAGTTGCCAGATGACTCAGACTTTGGCATCCTTATTTTCGCTCATGGTTTTTTATATGGAAATTTGCAAAAGTTATGACCACAGAGATCATGATTTTCAGTAGAGTGCAAACGCTGTAGCACCACACCTAAACTAAAAGTGGGCTTTAGTCCATCTTCGTCCTCTTTTTTTTTTTCCGTTTTTGTTTTATATGCTTTTAATTTACTACTGTTAAATGACACCTTTTCTATTCTGGGGAAAAAATAAAAATAAAAAAAAAAACCAAAACAACAAAGGCCAGTTCATGATGGCATGTTGGCTCTCATGTTAATGGAGTCTTGCCTCGACACACACGAGCTGCTGAGATGTGTCCTTGAGGCCTGTGACCTAGCAGAGGAGCAGTGGGTGTTAGGTAATGTGCCTCGCTGCCCAAATGCTCCCTTTCTGAGATCATAAGGGGAGGTGCAGCACCAGCCTTGATTCCTCCCACTTCTTTTCGGAGCAAGGAGAATTGTAAAACTGAGGCACAAGGAGGGGAGAAGAGTCAAGTGCAAATGGGTTTAGCTGACTCTCAGTAACAGCCACAGTATGAGACTTCAGTGAGTGGCTTCTCTGTCTTTGAAGAAGCAGTCTAAGCTCTACAAAAGGAATTGAGCAGCTGTAATTATAAACTAAAACTGAGTAGCTGTGATTATAAAGTAAAATGGTCCTTCCTAGAGGATGCTCAGCTGGGATGCAGGTTGAGAAACCAGCATTGTGTAAAGACGTAACATGAATTCTCCAAGGTTTTAGGGCAGGCACTTGGAGGAGACATTATGAGTACTTTCCAGTTGAAAGATTTTTGAGCTTCTGGGAACTGCAGCAAGATCTGTATATCATCTAGCTCAAGGCAGTTGAAAGAGCTAGTTCCAGTCTTGAAAACAGCCGAGCTGCTGCAGCAGAGGGAGTTATGCAGAATTCCCTGTTTGTGCGCCTTGGTGGCCTTTGTGAAGTGCCAGGCCGAGAGTTGCTTCTGGAAACAGAACTGGGTGACTGACTGGTCCGGAATGGTCAATCTCGTACTAATCCTGCCAGGGTCCAAGCCAGGGGAGTGCTGGGCAGCCTGAAAGACACATGTTCACCTAGTGTAAGCCTGGGCCCCCACCTCAAAGGTGGCACTTGCTTACTTTACTGTTTTAACACAGCCAAATACCATCCAGGTGAGGACTGTTTTTCACCCCTTGGAACGTGGGAAAATTTTGTCACAAGACCCTCTGCAGACGGTAGTGTGACAATAGACTCCAAAAGTCTATTTTAACCTGTTTGGCCACTCTGTTCTTTATGCTGTTCATGTGTCACCCTAAAATGAGGCTCAAAGCACAAGTGGTGGTACCTTGTATAGGGGTGATGTGCAAAGGCGCACTGTAACTTGGGCAAGTTGCCCTGGTGCTAAAAGCTCTGTTTCCCAAGAGAGGCTGGCTTCTACTGCGGCAGAGGATGCTCCTGGCTGCTCACACGTCCCTTGACAGGTGTGTAAGCTTCACACGCAGCAAGTGCTGAGCTGCTGCAGGTTGCACATTACAGTTTGATGTTTAAATGGTGAGCTGGTGCTTTTAATTTGTTGCTGAGATATTTCAGGAGGTGCCTGGGGAGTATCTGTGGAAAAGGGGCAGAGAAGATGGCTGGGATGATGCCTTGCCAGCCCTCCCCATGCAAAGAGGGGACTCTCTGATGAGTCAGAGCCCTGACGTTGTGGGGTAGCCTGCTATCCTCTTAGGACTCACACTGTGAAGCTACACAGAGTAACTGTACTTCCGAAACATCATTGACTCATGGATGTCCGCACAATTAAGAGCACACTGAACAAAATTTGGGGGAGGTTGGAGGAAGCAGTCAGTGCCTGTGCATTCAGCACGCGTCCCTGCTGCAGAGCAACTGGGTTACCAACCAAAGCGAAAGCAACCACAAGCCACAGCCTGTGCCATAGGATGAGCCAGCTGTCTTGAGCAGAAAGCCTAGGTGGCAGCGAGCATTTGGGTCGGAGGTTTACGTTCTGTCGGGAAAGGACGTTAGATTAGGGAAAGTCTATTCACTCTGTACTGAGGATTCACACTTCGACACATTTGAATTGTTTGCTGCAGTGCCTATTTATATCAGCATTTGCTTTGAAAGTGTTACCACGCGCAGCTGTTGTGCACTTCTCTTGTGCTTTGTGCACTTCCATTTTATACCTAATTGGCAGGTTGAGATGTATTTTTTTTTTAATGTCTGCATCTCAGAAATACATTTAAGCTTTCTGTACCATGCAAAATGGAAGGAAATTGCAACAGTCAAGAACATAGTTAGTACCTTGTAAGCTTCTGAAATTTGGTATTCTTATTAATAAAAAGTGTAATAAGTATATTCTTGATCGGGGGAAGAAAAGGAATATTGACCTCAGAAATTATTACAAGATTAACTTAAATATTTGCATGGGGAAAGAGACACTTACTTGGAATAAAACAGGCATCACTAACTTTGACTTCAGTCGTCAGTGTTACCTTCTTCAGTATCTGGGCAGCAGAATCTGTTGTTATAATTTCGCAATTTTCAGTAAATGGTCATAAACATTGGCAGGAAGTTGAAGCTTTTTAATAGGAAATAGCATTATAGAAATGAGTCATACTTTTTGTTTTTCTTTGAGAGTATTGGAGATAATTTATACAGCTTTTGAAAAAGTGGATGAGCATGTTTTTATGAGGAAAAATCTGAAGAATAGTTGCCAATGGCGAGTTACTACCTTGGAAATACACTCACTCATTCCTATGGCAGACTGCTCTGTTTCTTGCTCCTTTTCAGGTTGACACAGGGGAAGATAATAATGTCACTTTATTTACTCATGCCTGTGTAGGGAGCAATTGTAATGCACAGGCAATATTGAAGTTCAGCTGAATCTAGTGTCTCAGCAAGAGGGTGACCCAAGACGACTGAAAAAGAACATTGTACTAGAAGTGAGCATCATACGGTATCACTAACCAGAGTATTCTTTACCTGACTATTCCAGTGTGGCAAAGCACTTCCTGGCCTTTCCAAGCAAGAGGACTGCTGTGGAACCGTGGGTACTTCCTGGGGTTTTAACAAATGCCAGAAATGTCCCAAGAAGCCATGTAAGTGCTGTTTTGTTGTTATTCTCTGGATCAGTTTATGCCTTTTTTTTTTTTTCCCCTCGAGTACTATTTTTCCTTTTTTGGATTAAAAAAAAAAACAAAACACAAAAAAACCCACAAACAAAACAAAAGAGAAAGACCTTAGTAGAAAGACGGTGCTATGGTTTGATTAGGGACAGGTTGCAGAAACTGTAATTGTCCTGCATGCCAGCAGAGTTACAATACGCAGGCACTCAGTTTAGCCAGCATAGTTAACGTTGGGTTTTTTGCCCTTCCTCCTCCTTTAAGCCAGTGATGCACTGTTACATTTTCTCAGTGCGGGAAGAATAATGACACTAAATCATCTTGCCTCTTCCAGCTGGATTTATTTTTTTAAAAGTTTGCACAGAAATGTTGAATTATAGAGGTGCCAGTTACTGCTTGGAGAGAATGCAGTGATCTCTTGGGACTGCAGATGAACTTTCAAGTTTGGAGCCAAAGTTTTCCAGGCTCTAAATTGTCAGTTACAATTATTTTTTTTCTCAGTTTTTGAAATATCTTCCTCAACAGTTAGGAAGTGACAAAGACTTTCTTCACCATTTTGGCATCATATTATAATGAGAAAGAAAGTTTGAATTATTAGCATGATAGGTGAAGCTAGTCTCTTAAACTTCTTGTGAATTACATTATTTTTGCACAGGAATAATAATACTTCTCTGTCGTGTCATATTTCCATTGCTAAATGAAAGATGAAAAAAGATAATGTAATCTCTGTTTTGCAGATGGAGTGGGCCAAAAGTAGTGCAGGGAGTTGCAGTCATTCTTATCTAGGTCTTCTAGGCCCCTGTTATTTGTTCAGATAGGAACACTGGAAACGTGTTCAGTGTTTGATTTTTTTGGAAGCATATTTTTATCTACAAGTCTTAATGTAGATGTAAATACAATTCCAGCAGAAAACCTGCTGCTACTCCTACTTCTCTGGTTCCTCCTTCGACAGGACAGTCTGACATAAATTTATGCTGACTCAGTCTGATCTGCTAGTTTATGATGCATTTAAATTTCATGTTTTGGAGTATGTTTATCTTCTGATGCGCTTCCGAAAGAGAGCCTCCTTGGGGTCTTTGAGGGCCATAGTTAATAAAAGACTTGGGTATCTAAATTTTTATTCCTGTAACATGTAAATACAGTTTCTAACAGACACATGCATTCTATATTGGTCTATGAGTTGTGAAATATGTCCTGATTTTATAGCCTTCTCCAAAGAAGTAACAATTTAACTGCAACTGAAAGTGTTGATCACCAGAAGCATGTGGGCATGCAGAATGTTGCTTAGTGGATGTGGGTGTGCCATGAGAAAAATCACGAAAACCTGAAATGTGCTTCAACCAAAAACTGGTGGGAACTACTTGTACAAATTTTTGGTGCCAGGTTTGAAAGGAAGCCCATGTGCTAGTTCTTCATAGCTCAGGTAAAACACTGGTCATCTCAGCCTGGAATCCACAAGGGAGAATGTGTTGATCAGGCAGCTGCTTAATGCCAACAAACTCAGCATGATGTTAAGAGTGAGCAAGCAGGGAAACACAGGGACAAACCACGTCTGAAATCCTCATCCCCACATGCTTCCTGGGTTGGTACAGAGAAGTGCCTGTACACACCCTAAAACCTCTCCTGAAGGGAAGTCCACCACTGTTTTTTCAAAGCACTGAGTAAGAGTAATTTTTTTTAAATGCTCATGAGATGAGCACTGTCCTTTTATCGTAAAAGCTTAACAGCTAGCACACTTGCTCAAGATGGGACAATTCAGAGTTCCTTTATCTGCCAGAAGAATTTCTAATCTACATTTTATACCTATGAGGAGATGCCCTAAGCTGTAAAATGTAGAATTCTTGGAACAGGACTGGGAACCCAGGCTCTTTCCCAGTGTCCTTAATTATTTATGGTATGAGTCACGCTCACTCCTGCTTTCTGGCTCAATCTGGAATTGGTTTTTTGAATGTAACTGTATGATTTCAAGAGGAGACAGAGAATGTTGCCACTTGGAATAATCCCATCCTTATGATTAAAGCATTCATGGAAAGTAAGGGTTTGTGTCTCCTAGACATAACGGGATACATTTCTCATCTTTCTAGGTGGAAGCTTTCACTATGCATTAGTGTTTTAAGAAGGGAGGAGGGGAAGGGTACACTCTCTGTTTTCTCCAGATTAAAATACAATGTCGTCTACCACTACATTATATCAAGAGTACGATTTGGTAGGTGTATGCTTCAAGAATACTCACTGAATCTGTCAGGATGCTTTGGCAGAGGTATATATATTGTCTTAGTCTAGATTTGATTTAGGAATGAGTTAAGCATGATGCTGTTCAATCATGCCATGACTTACAGCAATTCTGCGTGGGTGAAAATGGTGAATTTTCAAATTTCTAAGAACTTAAGGTGTTAAATTCAGAGTGTCGCAGGAGTTTAAGTGATGTTGCAGCATCTTAGAGTTTTACAGATGTTCAGTTTGAACTTAGGGACACAGCTTGAACTTTCAAATCTGTCTTGGATCTGAGCCTAAGTGTCCTTTGGGCATAGGTGTCAAATTAAGCTTCATGTCAGTATCAAAGTGTTATGCTTTTGTAGAGCAAATGATTTCCAAAGATAAATCTAAATTTATGATAAGATTTAATGAAAATGTGGAGTGGCTGCTTAAGGCTTTATATTTCATCAACTATTTTTTTTTTTTGCAATAATGAGAATGTTTCAGTGGTGAAAAGAGTATGCATATTTTTTTATATATATATTTGTCTGTATATTTTTATATATATGATATTGGATGGAAAAACTTGGGAGTCAAGTAAGTTGTTACTAAGTTATCAGTTAAGTGGTGTCCATGTGTCCTTAAACAGTGACAGCATGGTAGTGTCTGAGCAGGCAAAGTTAATCCCCCATTAGTCCTATGTAATGTTGACCTGTTGTGATGCTTCACCAAATTGGTATTACCCTTTTTATTGTAGACTTTTTGAAAGCAAGCTGACTTCCTTTTGCTTTCGTGGTTTTATGCTTCATAAACCTTATTTAAGGTTGACCTATTTTTTATAATAATACATAATCAGGTTGCATTTAATGTGCGAAACCCACTTCAGCAAAATATTTAAGCATATACTTCAGTCTTATTAGCAGGCACTTTTCTTCCCTCTTCAGTCAACTATGTAAGGATGTACGTAAGTTTGCGTGGACTTAAATAGGGCTTTGTCACTTTGTAAAGATGTACTTGTGTATTTTGGGTAATAGCCACTGCTCAGTCAGGGCTTCTGTCTTGTTGCAAAGTCAAGTGCCTTGGCCTGAGAGAGCTCCCATGCCTGTAAGTTTACGGGTTATTCCGTATTACTCAAAAGAAGAAATTTTGGAACAGATCTCCTTTTTTGATCACTTCTGTAGAAGCGACTTTTAAGACAAAGTGCATTTCTGTGTTATGTGGGGAATGTTTTGATTGTTCAAGGTTCTTGCTAACAGTTAATAATTACAAACAGGTTGTCTTAAGTGAGTAAAGGGTGAGTAATGTAGGACTCCATCCAACTCCCGCATGGATCACTAACCATCACTGAACAAGCTCCTTACTCTACTGCAACCTGCTTACGTTGCTGCTCTGTGTAGATGGAAGAAAACAGCTGCTAGTAAGTCGCTGTTTCCTGTTCAGAGTGGGAGTAGGAGGATGAGGAGAGAGGGAGAGGTTAAAATCTCTGACCTCACTCCACCACTGCACTTTCTAGAGCAGCTGAGTCACCCTGGAAGGGAAAATGCGTTGTGGAACTGGAAAAGGCCTGGCATAGCTTATGGGCTGGCCTCCATCTACAACTGGAAGAGCTCTGCTCTTCCTCTGTTTGCCTCTGCCAGGCTGTACTGCAGGGTACCTTTCCTGCCCACTAAAAGTTGAGAGAGGCTCCCTTGGTTTTAGCATGAGTTGAATCAGGTCTGTAATGGCAAACACAGACCAGTTAGGACATAATCAGTGCAATTATGAATCTGACTCTGCCGACACGAGCATTAGGAGTTTCATTGACATTTTAGGGGACCAGGAGTAGGCTAATGCGTTACGCTTTTGAAAATCTCACCTTAAATTTCCACTGGTTTTAATATTAACATTGTGAAAAGATTGGAAATAAATGTGTAGCTGCCACTTTATGGTGAGAGATGAAATTTTCAAATTTTAATTTGTGTTAAAATGGTTGTAGTCAATGTAAAGATGGAAAAGTATGTGTTCAAAGCTGTAAGAACATTGTTGCTGTATTTTGACCTGTGTCATTGTTGTGTTTAACCATTTTATCACTTTAAGCAATCTCTAAGGAGAATCTTAATGTTCTAATTAAGCAATTATTTTAAATAATTCACAGCAATTTGAAATAAAACTATCTCACTCCAAAAACTGCTACTCAAGATCATCACTTAAATTTTTCCAAAGAATAGGAAAAGCTTTAGAACTAATGAAAATGTGGGGGGTTTGGGTTTTTTTCTTCCACCCTTATAGTCAACCAGTTGCCAATTTTAAAATAAGCTGCAGGGTTAAATGTGCAATTCCGGCATTATATGTGAAGTGAAGCCAATTGAAAACATTCTCTCATTCAGTTGTTCTGTCTTGTTTGATGGTTTATATACAGTAAACATGGAAAGTAATGCATTTGATTTTTTTATATTTTTTTTTGGCCTGCTGAAAATTTAGAATGCCTTTAAAGGAAAACAAAAGATCTGACCAAATATAAGGTATCTCTGTTGTAGCATTCAAATTATGAAAAACTCTCTTGACTCTTATTAAAGGCACTTGTGTGATCATAGTGCCAAAAGTTTAGTCCTATAGGTTCAATAAAGTACGGGACTTTGCCAAGAGGTTAGCTTTTAGTGCATAACCGTACAAAGAAGTTACTGCTTTCATTTATGATGTTATAACAGTTTAAGAATCAATAAACAGTTTTCTGTAGTCTCAAAGGCAACCTTAAGTGAAGGAAAGAAACAATAAATAGAAATAAAAACTAGTTAACTGAGCACTTTCTATTTTGGCAAAATTGAATTCAGTCTGTATTTTGCAGTGTTGTTATGCCCTTGACAGTTTACACTGATCAGCCAATAAGTGACAGAGTCTTCTAAAATTCAGCAGCTTTGTTAGGTAAATTACAAATGTGCCTCTTTCTTCTTTTTTTTCCTTGGTTTAAAATGGATCTATTTCGTCTGTGTTTCAAATATTTTTTTAATTCAATCTGACAGGAGAAATGGTACCCGGCAATTTTGCTTAACATTGAAGATACTTCTGCTTTCTAAAGCTGCTTTCAGTTTTAAAACCATTGAGTTTCCATCATGAATCTTCAACTCTCTCTTGTCTCAACATGATGTTTGTAGCTGGTTTGGGAAAGTAATTATTTGAATATTTGAGAACAACTGGGATGAAAGATAATGTCCTGATTTCAAAGATTTCTTTTTTGGACAAAATATAAATTTGACTGGATAACTGAAGACTTAAGTGGTATACATGTGGAAAGAGATGGAATTAAGGTTATCTGTACAACCTTCAATTTTAATTTGCTGACCTTTTATGCTTAACCATACATCATAAAAACTTATGTACCTATAAAGAAAACATTATAACAATTTGGCTGTCAGGTGCTCTAAATAAGCATATAAATCAGCAGTATTTAATTGATGTCATTTTTGTCTTCAGCTTACCATGGATACAGTCCTATGATGGAATGCCCACAAGGCTACAAGAGGATCAATGCTACGTTTTGTCAAGGTACGGTACTGCCCACGATTGATTGTGTTTATTTTGAGTACCAGTTTTCTGTGATGGATTCTTTGATATTTATGACTTAAATGATTGTCCATTGATTTGTATTTGGGAAAAAAATGTTGAGGCTGCTTCTAACTCTTTCCAAATATTGGCGACTCCATAGAGTGGTTTTTTGCTCTAGGGCAAAAACCTTTTAAAACTTCTACGTATACTCTTATTTTCTTTGGTAATGTATAAAGATGACTTCATAAGGATTTGTTTACTTTGTTTTTCAGTAGAAATACATTGTTCTGTCAGTTGTTTTGTTAAATAGTGAACCTGCAGACTTACTCAGTTAAGTCAGATGAAACTCGCAATATAGAAGAATTTCTATAATCACGAAAGTATAGAGTAATCGGAGAACAATTGTTTTGGACTTAAGAGGTTAGACACAACAGTACTGAGAAAAGCTGGATAATGTCACTGGCAAGTGGAAATGAAAAACCACGCGTACCTGGCTGCCATGTAAAGCAGTGACCTGTGTACTTCAAGAATGTGCATAATGCAGGTGAGGATGTATGAAGTTAGACACTGCATCAGTTGTGCCCTATATCTCCTGGCTGTAAGCACAGAAGTTACCAAAACAATACATGGTTGAGATCTGCATGATCATGCAGCTACACAGAAAGACTTGGGGCATTTAGATTCTCCTGGCATATGGCATCTTTATCTGACAAAGCTGAATAGACGACCATAGACATGTGCTCATTCTTTCTGTGTCTCTTGGAGTAGTGAAGAGGTGCCAGATAAGGATGTAGGAAAAGGCTTAATTGCTTGTCCGACTTGTTTGGCTCAGCTCAAGTAAAGAAGAGAAAGTTGCTCTGAGAAGATGTGCATCACCTGCAGTGGTGCTCTGGAGTGAGATCTGGGAAGGAAGGGTAAAATGAGTTCAAGTGAGGCCGACACTGACCTATGGGCAGGTTTGTTAGTCCTTGTTGACAGTGCAAGGGTAAAAGAGATCCCAACAAATAGTTGGTGGGAGAGAAGGAGAAAATGAAAGAGTAATTGGTGTAGTGATTGGATGTATGTAGGCATTTTGGAGATAAAGTTAATTTCATTTCACTGAATACTTTGAGTTAGCATGTTGATGAAGGAACATGCAGCAGCCAGCCACATAAAGAAATTATTTTACCAACCAAAAAAATACAATTTGTAAAGCACTAAATACAAACATCCCGCTGCTTCCACTGCTGAAGGAGATGTGAGCTGCTGTCTGAAAATGTAGCTACTTGAGCCTGTCTGCTGCACAGTTCTCTACCTAGTTGTTTACCAGCTTAGAGGGTAGGAGCATCTGGAGGATTGTGAGAGAAAATTGGGTTGGGTCGAAATAGTAAAAAACTGAATGGAGGAGAGCCACAAATTGCATCTCAAGAGCTTGTTCCCTGATCTGCACTGAAAGACTGTAGAATCCCCTTAATAAATAAAAGGGATGGGGAGGTGTTGATGGCAACTTACTGATGAGGACTGCAAAGTGAAGAGGTGAAGGAGGTGAGTAAAAGGCATAGGTGGGCCACCTTTTCATGCCTCAAATTAAACACGCAGGTAGTACATGTATTTCAGCAAGGTGTTTCCAGCCATTTCAAAAGAGATTGTCTCATTCTGCATATTAGTTACAAGTTTCTCAGAGTCTGAAAAAGAGAGTATTGCTAACTTTGAGCACAGAAAGTGTCTCGAAGATGCCGTGATGCATTAGTACCATCATGCATCCCTCTGAACACGGTCCAGGGGAGAGAGGAGCTTTTGCTGCCTCCAGTAGTTGTGCACAAAGCCCGCTGTACACCCAATAGTTTCCTAGACAGCAGCAACCCAGCAGGCATCTAAAGGTGAGTAGGGCATTCACTTTGTTTTGAGGTATTGTACCTAGGTGTCGGCAAACCTTATTTCATGGAAACTAAGATCCTTAATCAGGGGCTACAGACAGTTTAAAAATGGTCTGGTGCTTGTGAAGGTTGCCAGAAGTAGGCCAGGACATTGTTTTGCTGAGGAATGACAGGTTGATAGAGAGGGAGAACATCTGTCTCTGGGTAGGTGCGTAAGAGGGGAGCTAAGTGCTGCCATGGTAGTGCGCAGAAATAGATCCGTACCTGGTAGCCTAGTCGTTGTTTGTACTGGGTTTTGATCGCTTTTGCCCTGCGCACTTTTGTACTACATAACTAATACTGCAAGAAATATGAGGATTTAAATAATTTGTTTTATTACTGCTATCATTATCCCAAAAGAGAGCGAACTGTAGAATCTAATATCAACTTGTAGTTGATACATGGAAACTTATAGCCTGCAGTTTAATCATAGACAATGAGAGTCAGATTATCCCACCGGGAAGTAGACTGTTGATGGATTGAAGATGGGGACAACCTCTTAACTTTCCGGAGAGGACAGAAGTGGTGACTGCTGCAGATTCCCCTTATTGCCTTACTGAGGCTTGGGTGGCTTCTGTGGAATTTACTCACCACTATCTCTAAAAAGAAGGTACAAATAAGAAAGGAACTGGCAGAAAGACTACCCATGAAACAAAGCCAGGAAGAAATTTAGTCCTATTGAAGTAACAAAGATTACCATTTTCTTTGAGGGTCAGGATTTTGACCTCTGAACAGTCATCAGGAGAGCTAGCTTCATATGTGAAAGCTGCTGGCAGGGTGCATTTCAGTCCTGAAACGGTTATTACCATATGCTTCTCAATGGGTTAGGCAAAAGTGTCCTGTTTAGGTTTATCTGAAGCAGACATGCTTTTCTAGAAGAGAAGAGGACAAGGCTAAGGAAGAAACAGCTGTCCATATCACAAACACAGAGCAAAGCAACAGCAATAGCTGTGAAAAAAAAACTGTTTAAGCTGCTGATGGGGGTGTATTTGTAATCTTGTAATAATCTTTACAATTAAATTGGAAAGGAGTGGCACAGCATGTCTATATACCAGTCAATGTTTTAATTAGATTATTCTTTGCTGAAAGGGTGTGTGTGCTGTGTCCATGCTCAGAAAAGGCCAGCATTGCCAGATCAAATATTAATGGGGATATATTTCTGAATCCCTGCCTGCAGCTAAAAGAGATTGCTGTTGTCACCTAGATATTGTCCAGCTTTCACTGTCTTTGAAAACTCGGGCCTCAAAGCCTAATTAACTTTTTGTTCTACATCATTTTTGCAGTCAAAAGCTTCCTTAGTTTATGAAGCCTATGTAGTATTACTGTGATTAATAACTAGATCCTGATTTTTTTCCTTTCAAGTGAATGAACTAATGTAATAAAACATTCTTCTCTCTAATGTGCACAACAAAGAACCATCTGTGGGTATGCTCATTCAAACGGTTTAATGTAATTGCTATCAAGAATGCTTCACCCCCCCCCAATTATCTTTTCAATGGGGTGATTTATCACTTGGATGCCCTAAGGCTGTCATTAAAGCCAAAATACGGCTTATCAGAGTTGCAACTTCTTTGTCAGAATCCACATGCAATGCTAATTTCTGGTTCCCTGTTTAGAATTATACTTACTGTTTCCTTCTTCTGCTAATGGTTTTCTTGGAAAACTGAAATAGAATGAAAAAAACAGCTGGTGAAAAGGTTGAATTCCATTTTCAGGAAACTAACATATTGCCAATAGAGCACTTTAAAAATCTTATCTTGAAGAACTGGAAAAATAACCTGGACACTTGCTATTTTTCGATAAAGTCAAAAGTTGTGCGTGGAAGCTCTTGAAAAGTCCCCATATGCTTAGGATTAAATGTATGTGAGCTTGCAGAAACTAGTACTTGTATGTTGATGGATCAAATTCTGTAATCATGCGCTCTGGGACTTCAAGCTTTTTTCCCTTGGCTTCATCATGATTTAAAATAAATTTTGAAGGTGAATTCTGCCTTCATACTTTTTTCCCTAAAATACAGTAATAAATTTGTTTTCTCTGCATGTTGTATCTGTATTTTATTACTTTTAAGTAATAAAAGAGCTTGACTTCATAAGAAATGCTATTTAATATTACTTAGCTACTAAGTTAACAACCCTCTTTCAAAGAAGTTCTTTTGTGATGACCATACTGAGAAATAAATATATCTCCAGAAACTGGGCTGGGTTGCTGTTTGGACATTGATTATGTGTTTCTAAAGTGTGGCTCTGCAAACTTGTGTTCCAGTAAATTCCACGCAGAAGCACAAAACGAGTTGGATTGATTTCTCCTGCTGCTACTCTGTAAGCTCACAGAAATCAGTGGGTCATTTCTTAGAATAAGCAACTGGTTCTTTTCTGCTGGTTCTTTTTTTTTTTTTTTTAAATATTTATTGCAATAGTTTCGTTAGCAACCAAACCTTGATGTTTGTTTCTTTTACCCCTTATTCTCACTAATCAGGTTATTATTGAAACAATCAACTATAAGGGAGGCAGTAAAACCTGGATATTATATTTTTCTTAGAGCTGAGGATATTAACAGTCATTAACAATGTAGCAGAAACAGTTGGAACAATATTTTCAGTGGTATTAGCAGGTACAGTTGTAACTGGTTTTCATAAAGAGAATAAAAAAAGTGATGTCTGCATATTGAGCCAATTTGGAGATCATTCAGTCAAATGACACTCCCAGTGAAGCCTAGTGTATACCTAGCAGAATGAGTCAAATTGTCACAAATAAGACATAAATTATATATTCCAGTCTTAATTTGCAACATGAGATATTGTGCATATTAAAGCACTTACTGCACAAAAACATCTGTCAAGGCAGATATTCCTAAATAACACTTAACCACCGACCACTAGGTCATTTCTATTTAAGAAGTTGCGCAGTACTTTGGCAAATTCTAATTAGTGTATAATTGATCTAGAAGGCTTGCTTTGCTTAAATGCGGCAGTGTCTTAAATGTGTGCGGTTCTTATTGAAAGGCAAGTTGTTTGCTTTGCTTCAAAAGGAAATAAATATTTTCTGTTCAGTTTTATTACTTAGTCATTTAAACAAAGTCGGTCAGTTTTTGAAAAGCATAGAAATCTGATGTCAGAGCTAAGTGCCGAAGTCCCCCTTCCGAAATTTACCTTTCCAGGGTGCTTAGGCTTGGAATCAGCTGTGGGCTGCTGGTGTTGAGATTGCTTGTGTCCTCCAGCACCAGGCACTTGGGACAGAGAGGCTGCGGTACTTTCTAACCTCACCTTTATTCTGAATATTTCAGTGAAGGTACCAGGGCTGTGGTGGTCTGACTAGGCTTTCTGCTTCTACAAGTTCCCTTTCTTGGTCCAGTTTTTGTAAGAGCCTTCTGGATATCGTGACTGTCCTAGCTGGAGGCTGTTGCATATTTAGTTTTTATGCCTTGTCATCTGTGTCATGTGTTGTCTTAAAAATTGTGGCATTTTAAGTTGTTCTCTTTATGCATGTAATGTGACTTTGAAAATCTGAATTTTTCATTGTCTTTTGAGACAGATTTATTTGTGCAATCAGAAATCACCTACCAAATGTGTAAAATAGAAAATGCATTGTAGGCAAGTGAGATCTGTTGTTTCAAAAGAGGGTTTATTATTTTAATTAAGACTAAATCACTTCTTAGTGTTCTTCAGCCTCATTCATGAAAATTTTAAATGTCTTTTAGTTACTGCAACATAATATAGTAAAAAAAAAAAACCAACCCTGGTCCAATTTTGATAGTTGACGCTCTGATTTCAAAGCCATCACTGCTCCTGAAAAGAAATTTGACTGCATTCTTTGTGAATGGTAGCAATGATTTCTTTCAAAAAACCAAAAAGATTATTTTTGTTTACATTAGCATTGTTCAAAATTCTTGTAGTGACCCCTGACTTTTTTTTTTGTTTTCCTTGAGCAAAAGTATTTTCTTTAAAATAAATAGAGAGATTTGAATAACATACTGTCAGAAGATTGTGACTTTGACCAGAACACATTAACAAACGTGTACATTCAGTTCTAGAATTTTGGTTTTAAGTTGAATGTTTAAATGTGGTTAAATACTCCAAGCTGTGATGATTTTGATGAGCATAAATTCAATGCATTAAGCACGGAGATGAAAGAATGAATTTCATTTTATAGGAATGCTTCAAATTCCAGTATGTCTGTGACCAAATATGGGCCTCACTCACTATCTGAAAAGGGTAGGGAGTGGATTTACTCCATGTGTCCAGATGAGCTACAAGGCTGAAGGCAAAGAGGACAGCTTTACACCACCTTAGTGTTTCCTGTGAGTCTGCATTAGACCAGCTGGGCCTGGGTGGTCTGAAGAGCTGTTATAATGGTTAACACAGCCAAAACACAGTGAACTCCTCATCCTAAATACTCTTCCTGCTGGAGACTGCCAAAGGGAAACCCTACGGAGCTGATACTCTACCGTCAGCTCTTGGAGGTTGGTCTACAGCAGAAGAGCTCTCTGCTGATCAGCTAGTCCTTCTGCACCACTTCGCTTGGCTGTAGCGGACATCAAGCTCTTCAGGTTGTGTTGACCTGGTAATGTGTAGAAGACCAGTAGGTTGTGAAGCATTTTCGTATTAGTTTGCTGAAGAATCTAGTAAAGTATTTCAGTAAATGGGCAAATTAAAGGAGGTTACGGTAGCTTTATGATGCACCCAGTAAATCACTCAGCATGTTTTACAGTAACCAAGCAAAGCATATTCTTTCAGCACTAAGTGACAGGCACAGATCTCGTTATAAGTAGGCAGAGGAATTTTTCCTAGAACTGGATGTTTATACTTGGCATGGTTTGTTACCCTTGGAGAAAGGATACTCAGGCTACGTTATGGTGTCATTAATCCTGGAATAAAGCTGAAATGATTCACTTCCTGAATATGATTGAATTGGACATGCTGTTGCTCAAGGAAAGGTAGGAGAACATTGCATGTAGGTTTCCAGTAGAGAGCCAAAGTAGCGTTGAACAGCAGCTAATGCAGCCCCAAAGACTGTTCTAATCTACTTTAGAAGCAATTGGAGAATGCAAACAGAACGTTGGAAGATAATACCTTCTACAGCATATCCTGCCCTCCAGCACAGAATTCTTCTATGCATCGTCATACACTGTACACAAATACCTATACTGTACATTAGCCAGAGGGAAACCTTCCATTGGGTGTATAAATGCTTTGTCACTTAAATTTAAGTACCTTAGAACAGAATTTGATCCCTATCTAACTTTTCTCCTTTTAAAGTTTTGATTCATATAGCTCTTTTTCAGTCATCACAATTCCTCAGTGTGCAATACATATAGGACAGCTGAACAAGTAAATCAATACTTGAGTAAAAGAGCCCAACCCTCATAATATAGATTGAGATGTTGAAAAGCCACTGGGGTTTTGAATCTTGAAGCAAGGAAGAACTGTTCAGAGAAAAGTCACAAATGAGGGTTAAGTTGTTTTTCAAAAGTTTTCTGTTTGGTTTTTTATTTCTTCTGCACTATTCAGTCCTTCCCTAAATCACGGTTATTAGAAGAAAATAGGTTGTTGTATTAACTGTTGTCTGCACTTAGACTTAATGAAATTTGGTTTAGTATTGTGATATTCAACCCATGCAATTGCAAGTGTGTGTGGTCATGAGTGAAAACTGAGGCCAGTTCTTTATCTGATTCTGTTAACCATTTGTGGAACAAGGTTCTGGTAAAGTGCTTTCAAAATACAGTTGTGTTTTGAGGTGTTTCTGATGTGAAACCTTGAAGACTGCCTTACCCTGGTCAAAAATCCAAATAAGATTTCTTAGTGAATGTTCTTAGAAAGCAATGAGAAAAAGACATGTTACTCATTACTAGTAAATTTTCATTTTGATATCTGAGTTATCCATTACTTTCCATCTTCTATCTACTAATTAATGTACGTAAAGTTCTTTGAAGATGAAGTTGGTTTTGGACTTAGTAAAACTATATATAATTATTGTGGTTTACAGCAAGTTCAGTGTTAGCATGTGCTTTCTTGTTTGAAAGAATACTGTTTTACATTGTTCCCATCTTCCTCCTTCGCTTCTGTTTGGTTTTGGAGGGTTGGGGGTTTTTTTAAGTCATGAAGATTACTTCATTCGTAGTCACACTCTTCACATGAGCAGACAAGCATTCAGTTAGGAAATGGTTGTTTTAACTTGTTTTTTTCCCCAGGAAATTCAGTGACAGTGAGTCATTAACACGTTGCATTTTCTGAGAACAGGTTGACCTGACACCCCGTAGACCTATAAAAATCTGTGGGAAGATATCAAACGCTAACTGTTGTTGGTAGGAGAGCCTGTTTCAAATTCTCCTTAGTGGGGAAGATTGTGGGATAGATTTACAGTGGTTTGGTGATGTCGTCTGGGTTTTTTGAAGCTGGGAGTACTGTGGTGGCTCTGGAGGAGAGCGTGGTGGCTGTCCTCACTGTATATCAAGCTGTGTGCTTGGAAGAGGATCTAGGAGCAGCTGAGACACAGCAGTCTCATCCGTACAGTACGGAAGCACTGCTGTCAAGACCCTGGTTATGGCAAAGCATCTTGTGCATTTGGATGAACTTGTGAGAGCGGAGTCACCAACAGGGCCTCTGGGATGTTGTGTGGCTTCCACTGCTATCTCAACGGATCCAAAGTAAGAGTAGAGCTTTCATTTCTTGTCAAACTTTCATGGAGACAGACTACAAAATCTAGGAGCACAGTGTGTCAAGGACCCCTTCCATGTATTTGGCATGTATAATACCGAAGAGTAACAGCAAAGGGTCAGGCTGTCAGTCAGTCAGTGCGAAATGACAACGCGTCTTTCTTGCCAGTGGGGTTACACCAGTTTATTACCATTAAGAAGACTCAAGTCATTCACATTCTCAAGCACCAACTATTACAAAATCAATGCTTTGTTTACCGGTTCTTTATAAACTATAAATAACAGCACCTACTGCCAGAGTTTGCTCTGGAGCCATGCAAGGTTCTGTGTGGCAAAACTCCTTGCTTAATGTTTTTTTTAATGTATCATTAATGCAGGGGCTTTCTACCAGTGGAACTTCATTATTCTGTTTTCCTTGAAAACTGAAAATTAATATCTAGGTGGTCCTTAGAAAGCTTTATTTACATATGTATGGTTTTATAGTACTGCTGCATAGCCCCTTGAAATATTTCCTCTCTGTATATGAAGGTGTTTGATCAAATCACTCTACGAGCATGTCATCAGTTTGTACTTCTGCACAACAAAAGATTATTCAGACAACTTTACAGTAGCTTTTTCTCTAGTTTTTACAATGGAGGAAACGAATTCTCATTGCTATACCAATTTAAAACAAATATCTTTTATGCCCATAGACAAGAAATAGAAGGCTAAAAATAATTTTTAAAAGTTTGTTAGTCTTGAATCAGATTTCTTTTCCAGCTGCCTGATCAAGTTGATTCCAGTGCAATTTGCACAGCTGGGCAGACTGGCAGGTGGTTGGAAACATTTTGGGTAGGCGGCCTTTTACCACAGTCTGAAATAAAATGAAGTAGATAGTAAATGTGGAAGGCTTTACTTTTCTTTTTTTTTTTTACCCAAAGTTTTTAAATAAACACTATTCTTACGTGTGTGTGTTTCTTTTGAAAATTGGAAGGCTGTGCTTTTTTTTTAATCAACTTGTGGCTTGTTTCTGTTGGATCCCTAGATAGCCTTGCGTAATTCAGCATACAGCATCAGGTCAGTAATTCTCTGAGCTCATTGAGAGGACGTGATTTGGAAAAGAAGCATTAAAAATACATTATAATTAAGTCATGCTGAGGCATCAGAACATGCACAATAAAGTCAACTTTAAAAACTGGACAAATTTAGCAAGATGAATAATCCATATCAGGAACTCTAGAAGGAACATTCATTGGTATTTGCATAGATATAAGCCAGTACATAAATGTAGCAGTGCCCACATTAAATAGCAATAACAGCGTACATGTGAATGGGTGTTGTATTTTTAAATACTAGATGTACAAGAACAGCTCATCTGGGAAGAGATTTAATACAGAGGCAGTAATGATGGCATCTGTGAATGTTTCCTGCAGAATAGATGAACCATTTGGAAAGAAAGAGGACTGTGTATTGATGAATTATAGGAAGATCCCCTGTACCTGCAAATTAGCCACTTTAGTAAATAATGCCATGAAACCTTTGCTATTAGTAGGCAAAACACTAAACCAGGATTCTCCCAGTGTTACCAAAAGTGTCCAATACATTCCTGTGCCAGTTTTTCTCAGCAGTGACATGAATAAAGTCCAGATCTGTAAAAATGTCTGTAATTTCTATTTAGATTATATTTAAATTCAGTTTACTTTAAAATTCACAATTTCAGTTTGTCTATACAAAGACTTAAGTATAAGCTATGTCACAATTTTCATTATAAAATCCAAATAGCACAGTTTTGCTACTAGGTATTCAAGATCACTCAGCTGGTTGAAGTCTGTAACCTGTAACTAGAATTTGCTTAAATACAAAGCCAGATTTTATACCCCCTTCTGCAGAACAGAATTGAAAAAAATTCTTCACAGTAAATATATATATATATATGCTTTTCAGTTCAGTGGCTAAGTTATTCAAGTTGAAAAACTGCTTGAGAATTGTAACAACAAACACCATTTTTATCTTCTACAACATACAGATGTAGTTCTACAAACTTAAAAAATATGATTTGTTTGAGTAGTACAGATAATAGTGTTGTGAATAAAACTAGTCAAATTCAAGTTAGAAAGCAGGTTTCATAAAATTTTGTTTCTATTTTTATCTATCTGTCTCTTTGCAGGATTTTACTTTTCTTTTTTTTTTACATGCCTATATACTTTCAGTATTCAAATAATAAATTTGATCCATACATAGATTTTTAACATTCCTTAAAATGAAGCTTGAGGCAAACAATAGTAAAATTGTTGTTTAAAAATGTCTGGCAATTACAGTGTAGAAAGTGAGCAATTATTTTCACTATATGTACAAATGTCAACACCAATGAGTAACATGTAATAAATGATAAAAAGCGAAAGTCAGATTAGAATAAAAGAGCACAATCCTTGTTTAAAATATGTATCTTAAGTTTTAATTTTTGGTAGTATCTTTTTTCCATCTCTTAATTTGTCCTATGTCTTCCTTTGTCTCCAAAATCTGTATGTGCTCTGTGTGTGTCTGTAATTTGTGTATTTGTGTAATTGTGTTGAGGATTTTCATTTTGAAACGAACCCAGATACCGAGATTTTTCCTGTATTCAGGGTAAAGCATACTGTCTCTTCCTCTAACTTGTTTCTGACAACAAAGTCAGTGCTTCATCAAAGCAAGTAGAATTGTTTCATGGTTTAGCATTTGAGGACTGATCTGACAACCCAAATTGCCAACAGGTGGAAAATTCAATAGTGAGTTCTTGAGTGTTCCAGTAATTGCTTTGTATTAGCTTCTAGGTATTTCATAGTCTTCTGTTATGTTCCTTGGTGTGCCTGATGTTTGAAAGTGGAGGGTTAGCGGTATGTCCTTTTCTCCCCACTACTCTACAACAGCATCGATATGTTTCTATTTAGGGATGTTTCAATAATGTCTTTAGTTTGCTAGCTGTTAAGATTTATGTTCATTCCTTGCAATAGTCACAAAAGATAATGGGATTGAAACAACGAAGACCTTCCTTTTGGGATCAGTTGACACTCTATAGATGCCTTCAATCATATTTTGAGATTTCAGGGCAAAAGAAAGAACCCAGTCAGACTGAGCAACTGAAGAAACTGTCTAAAAAATTTTCGAGTGCATCAGAACAAGTCTAGCTTACTCAATGTTCTGTTTTAGGGCAATCCTTAAATAAGATACTTCTGAGTTTATATGGGACATCTTCCTGCTCAGAGATGGGATGAGTCAAAAGGCAGACTGCTGCAGGAGAATATTTCAGCTGGTTTTTGTGCTCTTTTCTCATACCATTCTCCTTTTTAAATAGTCCACTCCCTCTGAGGTCAGAAAGTCATGTAGTCTGGGAATTTCACTGGAAAATTCCTTTGAGGCAGAGCTGATCCTTTGTAATTCATGTGGTTTCCATCACATTTCATCCAAAGTTCTAGGATATAAATTACCACTCTTTGTCATGTGTGGCTGAGTGCGTAGAGGTGAAGTTGATCCAGGTGGTGTCAAGATACTAGAATAGGTACAGCATTGGGAGAGCTGACGGATAGGCTCAACATTGAATATTTGGAAAAAATCACAGCTGAGATGGCAACTGCTAAAGTCTGCTGTACTGGAACTTAAGTCATGTGCTCCTGTGTAGTGGGACAGGTAGCCAAAGTTGTGGAGAAAAATCAAGAGGAAAGGAGGAACCTGAAAGACACTTTCTGTACATTTTCAGAAGCAAACTCCAGCACATCTGTTGTATTTTACATATTCAACTTCTGACTGTCATTGATTGTGTTGAATCAGGCAGCAACATACAATGAGGTCAAATAAAATGGTGAAGGTTTTATAAAAACTAAGAGGAAGGGTAATAAATGTTGTATATTTTAGATAAAATGATCACAATTACCTGATTTCCAAGGAGCTAGCTGGAATATCTGACTTCCACTTGAAGCTTGTTTACCCAGCGAGGTAGGCATTTTTTCCTAGCTTAGGGATAGGGAGGGAAAGTCTTACATAGAAATAAGGCACGTAAACGTTTTAAAGTAGGTCTGTTTCAATGTGCTGTCTCTATTTTTCTGAACAAGCAGACATGACAATTTATGACAGAGACAATAATAGGTTGGGGGGGTTATTATTATTTTTTTATTATTATAAGGTTTTGATTATCAGTGCAAGCTACATTGTTACTGTCTCCTGAAATAAAATCCTGGTTTGGCTGACTTAGTTACAAATGGTATCCAGATGATTGTCAGACAGGTCCTATTCTAAGAGTAAGTGAATTATAGATACAACCTCAAGTGCGATAAAGGCGTGAGGCCCAATGCTTGGGCCATGGGAGAATAATTCAGTGAGACTCTGAAAGGACACTGGTGCAGGTAGGCTAGTAACAGCAAACTTTATCAAAGCAGTTGTTAATTATTACAAAGTTGTGTTCCCACGGATGCAGTCCTTTTCGCCCCACATCACATGTGTTCTGTGCTTCCTGAAGCATATTCTTGCCATTAAGATGGTAAGCTCTTTAGGCTAGAGGTGGTATTTTTGCGTTCTACTTCTTCCAGCACAATGAACCTTCAGGCAGTACTGAATACAAACAGTAATAAAAACTGTATTAAATGTGTCAAGCAGTGTTCTATCCTGTATAAAATATACTACGTGGCTTAAAACTTGTCTCCATGACTGTTCTTGTGAGTTGTCTTTGCGCAATCGATCATCTAGTCAGGAGAAGAGGGGTTGATAAGTCAGTCAAAGTGTATTTGTTTTTTAATTCAGGCTACTTGAGAATGATGTATAAATGTAATTACTTTTCTGTTATGTTCTCAGCAGTGTTTTAAAAGTTTCTAAATGAAATGTTGTCAGTAGGGGAAGAAGTGTTGATTGGAGTGTTAACTCATAACAGTTCTCCAGCACATATTTTAAAAAAGATGATAACTTCTGAAGAAAGAAGAATATTAATACATGTTTCAGTATCTGATGATTTTCAATTTTCCCAGATATCAATGAGTGCCAGTTACAGGGAGTATGTCCTAATGGTGAGTGCTTGAATACCATGGGCAGCTACAGATGTACCTGCAAAATGGGATTTGTGCCAGATCCTACCCTCTCAAGATGCATACGTAAGTAATTGTGCTAACCAAAGTTCCAAAATAGATACTTGGTTGCACTTTAGATGAGGATTTATTTGACTAGCCCCAACTCTTCTGAGCTGTCCCTGGCTTTTTTGCTGTCCCTGCTTTTTTGCTGTCCCTGCCTCCTTGGCTTATTCACTTTATTTAGTCACTCTCAGTGCTCATGCCTCTCTTTTCTGTCTCTTTGTCCTGGAAGCCTTGGTCTCCACCAATGGCTATCCAGGATCCTTGCCATCTTTTCCTGGTTTTCTTGTCACAAAACCTCCAGGGCCACACCCAGCCTCCTCATCGGCTCAGTCTTTCTCACCAGCCTGGAGTTCTCATTCCCACAAATTTTTTTTCCCCTCTTTGCTAGCTCCTTAGCCAAAACCATCTTTGTGTCCTTCTCTCCCCTTATTCCACCTCTTCAGCTTTGACCTGGGTAGTTTCCATTACTAAACATTCAGCCCAGGATGATCTTTGGCACATTTTCCTTCTGATTAAGAAGGATTAAAAATTAAGAAAGAATTAGGAGAAAGAAAAAGTTGTGAACAGCATGAATGCAAATATTTTCCTCTGTTAATCGGCTTTTACTTTGTTTGAGAGTGGCTACCTCTGCAAGAAGAAGAGAAGACACAGAGAACAACTGAATCTCTCACTTTAATTTTTTTGTGAAGAATATTTACAAGTGAAAAATACCTCCTTTCCTAAGCTCCTTATATGAGCTGTCTTTAGATTTATAAAATATAGTCTAGAGCCATAGGTGAATTCCTTCATTTTTTCAGTAAAATTATCTTATGCTACTAGTTAGTGACACTCAATTACCAATAAAGTTTTTCAGCATTTTGAAGAATTTCTTACCACTTTTCAGTTTAATACGAGAAAAAATGAGTTGGTTTTCATTTTTACTTTTACATGTCGTGTTGAAAATCAGATAGTCTTTGTATTTTTTGAGTTAAGTGAACATATTACCCGGAACTGTTAACTGTATGTTAATGTGGATGCATAAATTAAAAAGCTGGATGGATCTTAGCTTCTTGTCACCTCATGGCTTATGGCCTTTGGCTCTTCCCCATTAAAACTAAGCATAACAAACTGTAAATGTATAATTGTTTCTTTTATTAAAAAAGGGTCATGCATGATACTTAATCCTCTTGCAGTCTTGCTTGTATAGGCTGCTTACAGCTGAATGTTCCAGTGGCTATGTAGCTTGACACGGCTGTATGTTGCTGGCGATTGACCTTAGTCCTCAGCAGTTGGACTTGTGTACAAGTGAGAGAGCTGATTCTGACTCTTTATTGTGGCAGCATGGCAACTGCTGGTTTGGAAATTATTTTTTTTTCTTTAAAATACGTTTTATCCTTTGTCTCGGTTATGTTGGAATTCAGGAGTGTTTTGTGCAAAATAAGAATTTTCTTTTATGTTGTTATGGCTTGAGAGAGGTGTTTGAAATAAAACTTCTGCAGATGGTAATATTAATTCATTTAACTGGTGTTGGAAATCTAGTGGTGTTTCTCTGTTTTGCTTTTCATGTGAACAGTACCATCCTCTCTTCTGCTTTCATTACAGCTGATAATCCTATAGTTGCTGAAGAGAAAGGACCCTGCTACCGGTTTGTTAGTGCAGGAAAGCAATGCATGCATCCTCTCTCTGTTCAGCTCAGCAAGCAGCTTTGCTGTTGCAGTGTTGGCAAAGCCTGGGGCCCGCACTGCGAGAAGTGTCCGCTTCCAGGAACAGGTAAGAACTACCCATTAAAAATACAAGCTCTTGCCCCCACCCTGCGTTTGTTGTGCATGCTTTAAAAAAAAAAATAAAAATCCAAGAATTATTTTAAACAAGAAGTGTCCATCAGTAAATTATGACAATTCTCTACATGATATTAGAATAATCACATATATAGCAGTTTTGTTCATAGGGATTTGTGATTAAAACAAAGGAATTATCTTTGATATGTTGTGATAGAATTCCAGATTAACAATATTTGGATCTCAAAATATGTCCTTGAACTTTGATTCTCCATCACAGGAAAATAAATTTATTGTACATTATATTCTGACTATAGTTACAAGCACTTTAATCCAAAATCTAATGAATACTTTTAAGTTGTTAAAGGCATCGGTGAAAAGATGGCAGCTTTTGAGGATTATGTTACAGAACGGCATGTGTTGTAGTTTACGATACAGTTAGTGGGATATGTATAGGAGTATCTGCTTTCTAACCTTCCTTCATGTTATACCATCCATTTTGAGGAACATGCTAAGTATGGTCTTGCCTTCTTAACAATAAACCGATAGTTAAACATTTCATGCCACCCTTCACTTAATCCCTTACTTGATACATAAAGCTCACTTGTATTGTCAGTGTTAACTTGGAGTCCTGCTGGTTTTTAAATGTATAAGGACTTGGAAAATACCGGCTTGGTTGGTCACCACCCTCATTTAGGCTGCTCACAGATTAAGATAACACATATTATAGAAACTGATCACTGCTTTCGAGTACCTTCTATTCCTCGATTTTGCTTAAAACTTAAATGACCGAAGTTGGAGTCTTTAGTCAACATCAATTGAAGATTATTTTTTATCCAAATGTCTGCTCAAATTCATCTTTTTTTAAAGCATCATTGCTTATTGTAATATGCATGATGTCCAGCCTGCTATTTTAGCACAGATACTTGTAATAGTAATCCCCTGTTCCTACTGAAGTCGCTGCTGCAGATGTCACTGTTACAACTTAGGTTTTGTATTTCTCTTGGAGTATTTTATAAAGATTCAGATTTTCAAAACGAGCTAGCTGCTTTGGGAAATGCACAGCTAGCATCAGAGACATGTTGAGAGCAGCACATTCGCTACTTTTTTAAGTTGAGCTTACAGAAATGGAAGTGACCAACATTTTTTAGCATTTCAATTGATTTTTAAAACCATTGCTTCCTACATGACCATTGGGTTGCTACATCACCAATTAGGATTTTAAGAGTCTAGTTCACTTTCAGATAAATAATATTTCTATGGGTTTTTAATGGAAAAATACCTTATTCTCATCAGATGACTCGCAATTTAAATGCATATGTTTTACATCTATGAGAATATTGCATGAGGCCTTATGCCCAATTGTGTGTATTCTGGAGCAGAGAATATATCTTTCTGTTGCCTGCTCTCTAGTCATAAAAAAAAAAAAATCATTGAATATTATGTAGAATTGGTTATTTTAGTGATTTTTTTTTTTTTGGTTAATGAAAAGACTTCAGAGAGAAAATCTGTGGGTAGAAAATTCTGATGAGCTGTGTGGGAAACACTTTTCCCATTTCATGACAACTTTCATGATTTAAAAACATGTTCCTTTCTATAACAGGTTAAATTCATAATCTTTCAGAGTTTTCTATGAAAAATGTGTGAAAGTGGGATACTCCAGAATGGGGTAATGTATTAACTGCAGCATCCCATGTTAATTTAAGAGTCGTTGAATTAAAAAGTCATGGTCTCAATCTCTGATAGCTTTTAAAATATTTATACAAAGTAGACCCACTCCAAAAGAGAGACTGAGAGGCCAGCTTTTATACCCAGGTGTTGAGAGCACTCATTAGAGCTCTCGTAGAATAAGGCTTACATTTCTATTCTGTATTTGAGAGAATATGACCTGAAACAAGATTTCCTACATCCTGAGTATGTATCTGAAGGGACAGGCGTCAAACTTTCTGTCTTCCTCCTTTGACCAGAATTCCCACCCTCAGTTGGGTGTTTTTGTGGCAAGTTTTGATACTGATATTTCCCAACAAAACATATTTGATCATTCTGAATCCACTCAATTTAATCAATTTGATCCTTCGTCTTTTGTGTTACCATCAAAACCATTGTATTATCATCAAAACGCAGTATGCAATTAATGCATATTACAATTTAATATATAATTTAATGAATTCACCTGTGGAGCACCTATAGCTAGTATTTTGTGTTTTTATTTTAGATGCTAATTCATTTTAAAACCCTGATGTGTACAAAGCAGAATTTGTGAACTTCCCAGTGCCCCACTCCGCACATCTCTTAAGAAGCTGTTAAGAAATCCCGTCAGGCACATGGGAGACTAAATCCTTGATGTTTCATCCCAATGTAACTTTACCTAGAGCAGTGAGGACAATGAAGCACTGCCCTCTCAAGACTCCTGAAGGTCTCCCTGTCCCTGACAGCACAGCTATTATCTTTGATGAGGAGGAAGGCTGGCCTGTATTTCTTTGTCATCCTAGTCTTCCACTAGGACTGCAAAACCTGATGCTCATGTAGAGCAGCTGCAGAGATCAGAGCAGGTGCTGCTGCCTGACTTTCATTACATTTTTCTGTAGCAGCTTTATAAATGAGATTATTTCCCCCCTCTTCCAGTGGTGATTTGGCTTTTTATGATCCCCATCTTGTTTTTATCCAGCCCACTGAGGTCAGTGGAAAGACTTATTCAGTTCAGTGGAATTTGGATCAGGGCTGGTATGAGACTCTGATGTAGTCAAATGGGATCCTGTGAATGAACGTTGTTACTGGTTGATATTCTTCTGCTCCTCTAGTACAGGAGTGGTGAGCTTTATTCCTTTGGTTTCTGCAAAAAGAGAATGATAGAAATAGTGATTTCATTCCTTATGCAATGTAGATGATGATGATAATTTGCATATTTAAATTTGTACTTAGAAAGGATACACTGTTTGAAGAGGATTAACACAAAAAATTATCTTGATATAATGATAGATTAAACATAACTGAAGAAAGATGGTAAACTGGAGTGGAAACCTCCCGGGAATAACGGCCAGAACATGCTTTTGGAAGAATGCTCAGTCATATTAGCATGCAATGCATAGCTTGTCTTTAAGTAGTTTTTTGTAAAAATGTATATACAATATAAGATTAAATTATTAGTGGTAGTCATTATATTTTCCACTATGTCAACATATTGCACTTTTAGACTCCTAAAAGGAATATTTTCCCATCCCAAATCTAGCTGCTTTTAAGGAAATCTGCCCTGGTGGAATGGGTTATACGGTTTCTGGCCCTCACAGAAACAAGCTATATCATCACCCTGCAGTTAGAGTACAGCCACCTGTCATTGGCAAGACCCCGATTACTCAACCTGTTGCTAAAGGTACTTCTCCTCCACCTCTCCCAGCAAAGGAAGAGCCAGTGGAGGCACTGACCTTCTCACAGAAAAGTGAGACTGAGATGGCTGTACAAGAAGGTGAGAGTGGAAAAATTTAGTCTTTCTATATTTCTGTGCATGTGTCTTCAATAGTATGTTTCTTTGTGGAGTGGCTGGGTACGGTGCAGGACAGAGAGGCACCACTTCCCGCAGCAGAGTGTTCCAGGTCATGGAGTGTGTTGTGTTACATGATTTACTTCGGAAATTTTATGTATAGCTTCTACTAGATGCTGAGAACACCATGGAGAGAGGGAGAGACTGCTTTAATCTCATTCATTTTTATGATAAGAAATAGTCAATGCTTGTTGTAAGACTTTTATAAAGATATTTATAATCTCTAACATATACAAAGGACTCAACTCAGGCTTTGATTTACTAGTCTTTGGGGTGACAGAAGCTAAGGGATTTTCTTCATCTTCCTTCTGTACACTCCTGTAGATTAGCACCACCTGACGTGGGCCAGCATCCCCTTCATGTGCTCTGCTGTGCGCTCCCTCGGCAGGACCATGTTGGATCAGCCCCTCTCTGCTGGGCTCTTGTTAGTCATTAGTTGACTCCTCTAAGATATTTTTCTCAGATTTTGTTTTCCTGAAGCTCCTCTAAGAACTTGTAGCAGCCAAAATTGTCCTGAGTCTAAAACAAATGCAGAAACAAGGACATACAGAAAGCGGCACTATTATAAATACATTGCCAGCAAACTTGGCATGAACTAACTGCAGACAAGACGCACATTGCTGAAGAACCCTCTCATGATATTGAGTATTTAATAGGTTATTTCCAAATAGCAGTTATGTATCTCTATGTCAGACCATTATTAGAAAGAGTTTCAGTCAGCTGACTTCGCAAAATTCTGTGCAACATGGGTTACTTTCCAGTTAAAAATACTGCTCCAGTTTTGCTTTCAAAAAGAAAACGGAGCTAAACTGAATCTGAAGAGAAAAACAAGTCATTCAAGTATACTTACAGACTCTGCTGGATTATAAAATCTCACATAAACCTCTGGGCTTTTCTGTGTTACAAAGTGGAAGAAAGTGGTGGGTTGTTTGTTAAAATATTACTTCAGTAGTTAGAAAGATTACCACATTCTCGTAAATCTTAAAACACAGACAATCTGGAGAATAAAAGGAATTATTTTTTTTAAATAAAAAGCTTTTAAAAATATGCTTACTGTAAGTCCGTAATGACATGTATACATGTTTGAATTTTGTATTCCATTTTTGGGTATGTTTGCATTTGGAATTTTTGAGATATTATAAGAAGTTCTCCCAGTTCTGATAATCGTCATTCCCCCTAATACTGAAGAAACCAGGGCAAGAAGAGTACTTTTTTTAAAAAAAAAAAAAAAAATCTATCCTGTCGAAAATGTTGATTGTGAGAAGAAAATTAGTTTTTTACAGAAGCATGTAGATTTTCATCAGTAAAAGACTAATTCAAAAAAGGCAAACTGCAATGGAAAAGAAAAACTTCTATGAATTTTCTATCTCTCCTTCACAGGAAAAAGTCACTTTTGTGGAGGGGAAAAAAAAACAAACAAAACACCACTTTTGCTTGCTGAAAGAAAAGAGAAATTTCAAAACTTGATTCTTTTTTTTTAAGCAATGTATTCTTGCATATCTGTTAATCGCTAGTTGTGTATCATCACGATATTAATTTACCTTTAAAATAATTACAGATGTTGATATTCCTTGGAAGGAATTAAAGAAGTTTAATCAGTGAGTTAATAAACTGGGAGTTTCTTGGATTATTTCTAAGGAAACAGTTAAACAATTGAGAAATCTATAAGGCAGCTAAATACTGAGTAAATAATTATAAGCATTGGTCAGTGTGTAGAATCTTATTCTGGTTTCAGGTTAGTTTTTGTGCTTGCTTCAGGATCTTTACTTCAAGTTTGCACCATTTTGGAATGAGGTTAGAGCCTGAAATTTTTCTACAATGGCAACAACCACTTTCCAACGTGCTAGTAGTTTAAATAGAATGTGTAAGTAAATGTTATGTGAAAACTGATTAATTTATTTTTTTTTTTCTGGTTTTAGTGGCAACTGCAGCCCCTGATCAGGTAAAACACGATGTGATTTATCTGGGAATTAGAATGCAGACCATGTGTACGAGATGTGATACAGTGTCTCTGAGAAGGATTTAGGATTTATGAGGAACAAACAACTCACTGTGGACTTACAGTGCAAACCCCAAGGCAAAAAAGAGCTCATGTTATTGTTATGTACAACAACAGGCAGGTAGCGAGGTACAGGAAAGAGATTACTTTAACCTCTCTTTAGGGCGTTGGTGGAGGGTCTAGTACTATACTCATCTGTCCCATTCTGGAGCCTGTAGTTTAAGAAGATATTGAAAAATGCAGCCAGTATGAAGGAGAGCCACAGATACTGACAGCTAGAGAAAACGAATTGGAGAGAAACAGTATGAAACTTTCAGAAGCATTTGTGACACCTGCTTAAGAGACTTGTATTAATGCCTTAGTTTCCTAGGTTTTTTAGGGTTGCTGTGTATTCAGTGGAGAAGAGCAAGTTTGTATCTGTGTTAGGTCCCCCATTCTGGTGGTTCCAGGTTCTCTATGCTGAAGATAATGGGATTTGTTAGGAATAACTGCAGCTGTACCTCATTTCCTTTTTCTAAAGACTTGCAAGCATCTAACACTTTCATGAAAATAAGATCATCACTGCAATATCTAAGAGAGAACCTTTCACAGTGGTCAAAGACTTAGAGACATATATGATTGTATACTTTTGTGTGATGTTGAACTGCAATTAAATACTCTCCGTAAGCGATTAAAGACCAGAGGATGGGAGAACTATGAAGGGATAAAGCCAAGGGACAAAGAAGCTCAATGAAATGGCTGCTTCAAATAAAATCAATGTTAAATTGTATGCCATTGTTCAAACATAGTATTCGGTGTTCTTTCGGACTTAAATTGGTGGTAATTAATGATCTGCTATCAAAAGCCGCTCATATGAGAATGTTAGCAGTTTCTCAAGCCGGGAGTTTGTGGGTTGTTATGATAGCTGAATTAAGAGAATGTTTTCAGAATGTAAATTTTTGATCATTCTTTTAGGAATTGGCTTCCCTTGATCAAGAAAAGCAGCCTTATCTAGAGCCTGGGCAGCCTCAGCTTTCTCCTGGAATTTCAACAATTAACCTGCATCCACAGTTTCCAGGTAATGTGTTTTGACTTGTCTGTTAGTATGAGAGAATGCTTACAATTCTTCAAAGAATGGGAAGGTAGCAATTGTAACAGAGGTTAATGAAAAATTGATTGCAGTTTCACCAGCAATTTTTCCAATAGGAAAAAAAAAATCATGGAAGCTGAAGTGGGAAGAATTAAGAGGTTGGCATTGGCTAGGTGACTTGTTAGGAGGCAAAGACATATCTTAGGCAAAAGTGATATTCTGAGTTACGTACATGAGACTTTTAATGTCAGCAGAGTTTAGGCCTTGTACCCCTTTCAACAGGAGACTTTAATTTGATGTCTCCTTGAGGATTTACGCATAACTTCTGCTGCAAATGTTTTACTGTTGTGCTTGCTTTCTTTAGCACCTTAGTTGTTTTCACAAGCAGTAGAAAGATGGAAAACCCAATTATACAATTTTTTTTCTGCTCCAAATCTAAGCAGAATAAACTAACAAAAAGCTCCATGGTGTCTGGCTCATTCAGTATCATGTGTGAATTCTTTAAGGGGTTTTTTTTTTTTTTGAATGCTTTAAGGATTGGGGTTTTTTTTGGATGTGATTGATTTCCATTCCATGTCACACAGTAGTGATTGAGAAAACATCTCCTCCTCTGCCTGTTGAAGTTGCTCCTGAAGTCTCCACTTCGAGTGCAAGTCAAGTAATTGCACCTACTCAAGTTACAGGTATTGTACTTCCTTTTTAGAACTAAAATAAATTAAGAAATGACTGTGAGTTCCTGACACTATAACTTGTTCCATGCTGCTTCTGAATTGTAACAGCGAAGAGAATGTAGCTGTAGAAAGGAAAGGAATACTCTGGGGAGAGATAGAAAGTGCAGAACAACACAGCAATGAGGGTACTGTCAGCAGAGCCAGGACTCGGCCCTGCCAGGATGTACCTGCCATTTTTGTGCCCACAAATAAATGTTAGAAGGAGAAGTTAATAATTCCAGCTCAGATTACATGATCTGCAACCAAAGTCCAGAACTGAAGACTTCTTGGATACAAATCATGTCTTTAGACAGTCTGCACATGTGTTCATGAAGTATATGTGATCATGTTCTTTGAGACTTTGTGGGATGTAGATCAGCATGTTCTACAAAAAGCAGATGAGGAGTTACTGTAAGATCTGTTTTGAAATGTTCTTTTGATGTTTGTGCTTCTTCCTTTTTTGATATATTAAAGTTGCCTTTTTCTACATCTATGTGTCAAGAAGTGAAAATAACAGAAATGCAAGTAAAGCTCCTGTCATAGCTGAAACTTGTCTAAGTGATGCCTGTGTCCAAAAGGCACGAATATCTCCCTTGCTGTAAATTTGAAAACAAAAAGATGAATGTACTATGTGTGTATACATGAGAGCATTACAATGTCACATTGGCTAGTCTCTCAGAATTAACACAGGCTTTGAAGTAATTGCAATATCCAGGTAAATATTTTAAGATGCAGTATTGTATATGGTAGTGATATCTAGGCCTACTAAGAGGTTTGCCAGTTTGCAGTCACAGGGAGAAATTGCACATGCTGTCATAAAAGTTTGACTCTTCAAAGATGGCCTCCCTTCATTCAGGAATGGGGTTTTGAGTTGCATGCAACATGCACGAGGTCTAAATCGCCCAGTTGTTTGAAGTACAGTAGTTCTGTCAGCAGTTAAATCCTCTTGAATCTACTATAAGAGTAGAGAAAGTATCCTGTCCTTCTGTATCCTGTAAGCATTCAGCAGCCTCCTTCAGTTACCTATAATTACAGTTCGTCAGTCCCATGTGAAAGTTCTACTAATGGTGATTGTCAAACCAGAATCTAGAAGTTAGTTCTCCTGTGACTATGCCCCTTCTGCCAACCAGCTCCCTTACAGGGGGAGGAAGTTACCCTGCTGGGAACTTACATCGGTTAGAAAAAAAATGGTAGTTTTCCATTTTCTGCTGGTTTTTCTTTCCTCAGCAAAAGCAGTAGAACTAGAAATTGCTGTGTGCTATAAACAAATAAATCAATCTGTTATTCAGATATTTAAAAGGTAGTAAAGTACAAGTGAAGTAAGATTTGTAGGACAAAATCCTAAGTTGGATTTAAAAAACTGAATGCGGTTAGAGTTGAGAAGTTTTTGAGTGCCTTAATTCTGTACTTTAAGATCTAGTTAAATTTAAATGTAACCTATTTCTAAATAGTCTGGATAAATCATAGAATCGTTTGGGTTGGAAAGGACCTTTAAGATCATCGAGTCCAACCATAAACCTGGCATAGCCAAGCCCACCACTAAACCATGTCTCTGAGCACCACATCTACATGCCTTTTAAATGCTTCCAGGGATGGAGACTCCACCGCTTCTCTGGGCAGCCTGATGATTCTTCTTTACATTGTGATTCCATGCTTCTGTATAACCTTAGTTTAAATTGCAGCTAAACACAGTCGTTGGTATTCTTTGCAGTAACACATATACTTTGAGAATTTCTAAAAGTACTGTAAGGGTTTAGCATCCAATGCTGCCCATATCTGAATCTCCTTATCTTACAAAGTACATCCAAGCCATTAACAGATTGGTATTCTGTAAAAATAATCAGAAACTCACTACAGTTATTTTCTTAACCTTTGCTGCAAAGGTTAAATCGTATACATTTTTATTTTACATTATCTTCGCTTTACTGTATTTTTTATGTACCCGTTTATAGATCTTGGATGGGACATGACAATGTCACTAGGAAGAGCCTAAATGGTTTCTAAATTCTTCCAGATATCCATTACAGAAACTCAGGATTTACAAACTTGATTTACAGTTGTTTTCAGGCCTGATCTTTCTACTTGGAAATTGAATATTGTGCGCTTACTGAACTACGTGGGAGAGTTTAACATTAAACTTTTTTTTGTTTGCTTAGAAATCAATGAATGTACAGTTAATCCTGATATCTGTGGAGCAGGACACTGTGTTAATTTGCCTGTGGGATACACGTGCATCTGCTACGAGGGGTACGAACTTAACGATCAGCAGACAAAGTGCTCTGGTATGAATGGACGCTTTCAAAAATCTGAAATAACCATGTTATGAAATGCTTGAAATGTAGTCTGGTCAGAGGAAATATGCTACAGAGCAGTCAGGAGTTGCTTCCTCTACTGAATGCCTCCAAACTATGCAGAAACTAGTTTCTGTATGTCAAACAAAATTTGCAAGCTGTTCACTGATACACCCTTTCAGCCGCACAGAACTGAATGTGAATTTAATTAAATTGAATGAAAGCCTTTCCCATTGTGAGATGAGAGAAAAAGTGATTAGATAGACCATCTCTTCACAGCTTTGTATCAGGGGTCGAAAATCGCCAGACTGCTAGGAAGAAATACACTTCTGTTTGGAGAAAGAATGGCTGAATTAGTGCCTGTTTCTCAGAATGGTTTACCCAGCTACCAGCTCTGCAGCTGGACTAAATCCAGTCACTTTTTTAGACCTTTCCTTTCAACCTTCTGCTGAAAAGAGAAAATATATCGTAAACATCCCAGAAGCACATTAGGAGATCTGCAAAGCGAGGTCTCCATCCCCTCTAAGCTAGTAAGTTCTGAAACGGAGGGCTCTAATGAGCATGAGACAGAGCCTAGACTGACTCCACGTGAGCTATTTCAGATTTGGAAGCAGCTGTATCGGTATCTTTCCTTCATTCAGATTATGCTGGTTCCTCTGTAACTTGGATCAGAAAGAGTTCGTTATATCATGTTGCTGGGTTATATACTATGAACTTTTCATACTACTGCAAGTTCAGTAACGTCACACTGATACACATGCTATCAGGTGCAACTACGATATTAAAAAATAATTTACGCACATAGCCAAATGGCAACTTAAAATCCTTCTATTACATCCAAGTTGTATTAATGTTCCACGTTTGCAGCTTGTGCTCAGCTTGCACTCAATGTAGTGATTTGAATAGTAGTCATGTCACGTTCTACAGGCCAATGCAATATTCTTACAGTCTAAGCCAATAAGGGCATTTTTTTCCAACCAAAACTATTTAATGCATCTCTTTCACAGCTCTGAGGGAGAGGAAAACATGTACTTTTTCAAATAATTCGAATAATTACAAGATCACTCTTTTCAAAAGTACGGCATAGAATGCACAAAAAGAATCGCAACTAAATATGTTATTCTGTAGTCTTATGTTTCTATTTCTTTCATAGATATTAATGAGTGTAATCAGGCACCCCATCTGTGTTCCCTTGGACGCTGTGAAAATACAGAAGGAAGTTTCCTATGTATTTGCCAAGCTGGATTCATGGCCAGTGAAGATGGAACCGATTGCGTTGGTAATTACTGGTCTCCTTTATAGAAAATAAAAATAAAAAATTAATCAAGAAGCTTATCTAGAATCCCCTAAAGTCCCTTTTTTCAGCTTTTTTCCTTATTGTCATTGGTACTGGACTGATGTCTTCAAGTGTTTTTAACTGTCTCTCACCAGGTATTGTGGTGAGGAAAATATTTGAGTAGCTCCTACTACTTTTCAAAATGATGATTTGTTGAAAAGCAAGAATTTATTCAGTATCATACTTGTTTAGAAAAATTACCATTTAGTAAAAACACCTTCTCTGGTGGAAAATACAAGTATTCAAAACTCTTTCAATCACTAGCAGCAGTAACAAACCATATTTTTTAATATAACTGCAAACAGCCATGGACTTTGCAGAGCAACACAAACAACCTGAATCGGCTGTGACCTTCCTCAGGTTAGCGCTGCCTTGGGCACAATATACATGCAGTGACACACATTTTGTTTGCAACCACAGGGCTGCTCGCTGGCCTTCTTCCTACAGCCTGGTTGTTTCTAGATCTCCTTCTCTCTGCGATTACAAGCAGTGAGGTAAAGATGTAACTACTCAGAAAGAAAAGCTATGGGGCTGTGGCTTGCAAACAGCTTCAAAATTCCAAACTTACTTATGTTTAATTAAAGCATTCAGTAATTTCATGGTGAAGCAAAGTTTCTCTTAACTTCTCTTTTTCATCTGCAGATTTTGATGAATGTTCAAGACCTCATACTTGCGGGGAAGGCTTTTGTATAAATACCGTTGGCTCATATAGATGTGAATATTGTGACAGTGGATACCAAATGAACAGGAGAGGTGAATGTGAAGGTAGGTTTGTACTCTTCCCCAGTGGTAATACAGTAACAGTTGCCAAACCAAACAACTGCAATAGGATGAGCCATTTGCTCGCATTGACTGCTGTTTCTGATCTCAGTGGAAAACTTTACATCTATTTCTTTATTTTTCAAGAAATCTGGTCATTAGATGGAAATATTAAAATAACTCAACACAGATTTTTTTCATGTTTAACTTAATATTTTTCTACCTGGTACATTTCTTTTAATTCCTTTCAATCTCCGTTTGATATTTGATTTCAGATGGAATGTTTTGGCACAGTGGTTTTATATCTATTTGTGTTCAGAGTTCCTTTTCCCCATCCCACTCTGTGCTTATTTCCATGGGTAATTTCTCTAACTTAATCTTACTGCTGGATTTCTCTCACAGCTACTAATTTGCCTTCAGATCATTTAACTTCCCCCTGTACACCAGCTGAAAATGACAGAATGTTCAAAAGGACGTTGCTTGTTTTATCTACAGTATGTCCTAGGTGATGAAGTGAAGTTACCATTTATTTGTATCACAAAACCAATGCCAAATGTTACCGCTATTTGGAATGATTAACATTGCCTGCTGTTCAAGGGAGGCTTAGCAACTACGGCTTGAGCTGCAAAGGGAGAATTCTCAGAGGGTGCAATCTTAAACAAGAAACCTTTTTGAGTACTCTCCAATCTTTTCAGTTATGTTGATGTCTGGAACTGCAGTTCAATTCCTTTTATTTAGATTTAAGACACTGCGAAGGAGTTTCCCCACTATGGACGGAACCATCTCAGGACAGCTATTTTAACAGCTCTTGCCATGGAATCTCTTAACTTTGTTGTTAGTCCTTCCCTGCATACTTTACCAAGTTTCTATTTCCCAAAAAAAAAAAAAAAACCTGTCATTTTTCCTATATTATAGCAGGTAGTAAATGATAAGTTGACTCTTTTTTTATTTGGAAATATATATCTCGCAGGTATTTCATGTTGCAGGAGATCCTAGGACTTCTGACCTTCAAAACCTCATATTATTTTTCAGTATGATATTTTTGCCTTTTTTACTGTTCTTTTTTCATTTTCAACTTGAATTGTGAACTAAAACCACAAGCAGCCATTTCATTTTAAAGATAGTTTTGTTCATGCTTTAGTCTGAGTTACTTAGGACAGAATGAAATTGCTAACATGTTAGGTTGCCTAGCAAATAAGCAACTTAAAGCTGCTGTGGATATATTTGCTGCTCTGAGCATTGCTAAAAGATTCCTCCTTCCATTCAGACAATTTTTTTAAATTTAAATGAATGTTTCACATATTCCACTCTTACAACTACTTTTTCCAAATCTCTGTCAGTAGAGAATCTGTGATTAAAATAGTCTAGAAATCAGAATATCACAATGCATCGAATTTCTTATTAGCTTGTATTTTAAGTAGTGCGGTGGTAGTCCTCTACCATTTAACTTAACTATATGTAATTTCTGAAACCAAATTCTCAGTTGAAAGTTATTTAAGGTTGCTGAAGGGAGAAACCCTCCTACACTAAATCCATCAAACCAAGGAAATGACACATCCAGGGAATCATTTCACCATGTCATTACGCCTCCACATTATAGTCACCCTACTGACAGATTCCAGATTCCACAAATAACTCCTTTCGACCTCCTCCACACTTCAAAAACAAAGGCAAGAATCCTCCAAGCTGCACACAATACACACAGTTCACTTACACTTCCTCACCCCTTCTTCATTCTGCCTTCAAGCTATACTCACGCAACCTCTGTCATGGGCCTAGCCTGAGAAACATAGAGTGCATATGTGGTGGTGTTGGAGAGTCTTATTGTTTGTGTAGAACAGTGTTATGGGCGTAGCTGAACATCGTTGCGTATGATTAAGTATTCCTATAAAATCTTGTGATTTCTTTAACTTTGCTGCATTTAGACTTCACTTGGACTGAAAATTTCTGTACCAAAGACATCATTCATGTCGTGTGTTTTGAGGGCAGATATAGTCCAGGCAGTGCTGAGAACAAGTTTCAGCAGAAGTGGATTTTTGTTAATTAAATTTAAAAAAAAAAAAAAAAAAAATTCACAGCAGTTTCACTGAGAAGTGTTTGCAGGTCTCCATCGCAGTGACTGAAGAGGCCTGTTGCTGTGTTTATGAGAAAGTATTCTCAGCTGGACAATCATGATTCTATGAAAAATTGTGATTTGCCCACATCCAGTGAATTGTTTGGAGCTGGAATGTTCAGCTCTCTGAAGGTTGGAGCATTGTCCAGTTAAATTGCAAGCGTTGGAGGCTACTTTCCTTCTGTGAGCTTGTTCCCAAAGCTTGGAGTAAATTGCCTCCCTGCTATCTGTGCTGGAGTAGCAGTCCTTAATTTCAGAAGACACAACGACTAGGCTTGGGACAGGGAAGGGATGGGAGCTTAGGAAGCTGAGTTTAGAGGTGACTTTGACGATTTCATTAGTCCTGTGCACTACATGAAGCAAGTATTTGGTAGGAAAGATTATAATTATTGTGTAATTAAAGACCATATTATAAAATGATACTCAAATATGGGAGCGGACTGGAATGAGGGTCCCCACAGCTTTAAGTCCAGCATCTTCTGATCATTGGTTACCTGAGAGCAATTTGTCTTTGAATGTCATTTTTGTATGCAGTCTCCTTTAGATTGCATATGTTGCTTGTATTGTGGGTTTCTTTGGTGCAGGGTAAGTTCTTGGTAGATGCTCAGAGCCTGGACATGAAATCTATGAGTTTTTCAGGACCTGTCTCTTGTTTTGTCATAGATAAACTAGGATCTCTCCTGATGCACATAGTATGGGGAATAAACAAGAGGTGTTAGAGATGTGCACACACCTGCAGGGCTATGATCTTCTTGGCCTCATGGAGACATGGTGGGATGACTCCTATGGCTGGAGTGTTGGAATGGAAGGATACAGGCTCTTTTGGAAGGACAGGTGGGGGAGATGAGGAGAGCATGTTGCCCTCTATGTCAATGACCAGCTGAAGGGCATGGAGCTCTGCCTGGGGATGGATGAGGAGCCGACCAAGAGCTTATGGGTCAGGATTAAAGGGAGGGCAGGGCCAGGTGACTTTATAGTGGGGGTCTGATACAGACCACCCAACCAGGAAGACCGAGTGGATGAGGACCTCTATAGACAGATAGGAGCAGCCTGTGAGAGTCAGTCCGAAGTTGGCCCGAAAGAACAGTAATGTCTCAACATCGTCAATAGACAAGGAAAAGGGAGGACTGCATGGGCCACTGACCGGGAACAAGGACGCCAACACCTGAAAAGGAAGGACTGCATGGTATGGAACACACTATACTGTTCTCCACCACCTGGGACTGAAAGTAATGGCCAACATAAAATCTCCACTACCTGGGACTGAAAG
>NW_009605543.1:255888-268092 GCF_000690535.1 Cariama cristata | reverse complement strand
TGGTGATGATCAGGTCCAGTATGGCCTCTAATATCAATTAAGAACTACTTGCCAGTATGAGAAAGAGAATGGAAGATGGCCTAAACCATACATCTTTATTGCCTAAATTGAAAATAACAAAAAATTCGGAATTGATAAAGAGGAGGTCATTTACTTCTATGTCTGTGTGGCATTAGTGCTGCCAAATAATGCATAACTTAGAGAAAACAGTGAGAACAACATAAGTGAGCAAAGTTCAGTCAGGTAGCATGTGACCTCAAAACAGGCTTCCTCTTTACCAAAAAATAGTTGTTTCAAGGACAAGATATTGAACTTGACTTTCCTAAAGATACTTGCCATGATGTTCGGTGACAAAAGAGTGCACACTTCTGCTGTTGCGAACTTGAAGCTGGGTCAACCCATGCCCATTCACAGTAAGTGACTGCTATTTCCGGCACTAGTTTGTGCCAGTTAGTGTCTGACATGGGGAACCCTTGTGCTGAGGAGGTTATTCAGACAATGTCCATCTCTTGGAAAGAGAGACAGTTTGGTTTATTGTGTCCTGTGACACTGGAACTGGTTTTCTTACCCATGCAGGTCTAAGCACAGGCTTGACAAAGGTTTTCATTTTACACAGCGATTTCACAATGTCTGTCTTTTTTGAGACAATTAGATGTACAATAAGAAAATATTCTATCTTAATAAGACTGCCAATATCCATTGCCCTTTTATTATTTTTGGTAAAATTTCTTTCTGTATCCATGACTTTTTACATTTTCAAAGTACTTCACAAGTGTTAATAGTTTAACTCAGAAATTCAGTGTTTTGCACTGCTGTGGTAGCAGCGTTCTTCCTGCATAATAGAAACTGATTTTGGAGATGTTAGGAAAAAGACAGTAAAAAGAGGGCAAGAACAAGTGACACAGCTACTTAGAAAATGTGACGTTCATTATAAAAGCAGCAAACATGAGATTCCCATTGTTTCAAATATGGCAGCTTGGAATTGTATCAAATTACCTTGTCTCGGTCGTTGAACCAGTAAAAGACCTCACGATTACAACAGTAAATTGTGCCCGTCATCTCACATTAGATGCATATAATCTCTAGGCTGGAGCTGAGACTTTCAAATTTTTTTGGAGACTGCAGAGTGGATTTGGAGAAATATTAGATGAAAAATTCATTTCAATTTTTCAGAATTTTTATGAGTATGGAATAATATAAAAGAGAGATTAGTTCATAAGTCTGTTTGAAATAGTTATGGAGATGGTTACTCTGACGACAGTTCTCGTCCTGTATCTGTTATTTCACACATACTTTCCTGCAGTTTTCTTTGTTGAAGCTCATTCCTTGTCACTAAGTTGCTGGAGCTTTTGTTTCTTTTTTACGCTTAGGCATAACATACAAACATATACAATCTAAATAGTGAGCAAATTTAAAATGGTCTTTGTTTTGATTAATATAGATTAGTACTGTCCTTAACTTTCTTTGTTGTAATTCTAATCATTGTGCTTTGCCTTTCGTGTAATTGAACAGCAACAATAATTAAAACTAAGTGTCAAACGTGACACTTAAAGAAGTACTTAAGTGTGTATCCCTGAGATGAGGTCCACTGTTTTGAGTAATACCATGTAGGAGAAAGTTGGAAATACTCTGATTGGTTCAACTTCTAGAGGAAAAATATGGTGACTCAAACTGAAATTTGACATCAAATTTGAAGAACCAAGGAAAATTAGGCATCAAGTTACCATTAAAATTGGGAGTTTACCAGTCCGCACTTGGGTTTCCTAGAAGAATCTGTCCTTCACAGTCAGAAATGATCAGGACCTCTGTCACATGTCTCATTCATATGATTTTATGTATGTTATTTGAAATTAATTTAGAAAAGATTTAGGACTGTAAGCAAAGACTCATTAAAAAATGTCAGACACAATTAATTCAACAAGCTTTCATATTGCAACAGGAAAATCAAGACAGGTCACAGTTTTGATTTCAGAACCAAAAAAGGACAAGATATATTCCTGCATTTGACTCGGAGGGCAGTGATATTTCAAATATCAGTGTTATCAGTCCTTAAGGTAACTGCTACTCCACAAGGCAAACAAGGAAATAAGCTTTGAATCTAAATTTAGATACCTACAGTAGGATCCTGATGTTATGAGATGGTAACACTCCTTCAAGTTATTCATATAGATTGGGCTAAATCATCTAGTTTCGGACTCTAAAGGCAAAATGACTTGAGATGCATGCCAACATTCAGTTTAAATTCTTAAATATATTAAACATTAAAAATGTTGCCATTAAATCTGTATTGATACTTGAAAATCAGTCATTGACGTGTTGAGAGGTTAAACATTTAAAATTCCCTTTGATTCTCACCCTCAGTTTTCCTCAGGGGAAATTTATATGATGCAGATCTTTTTGAATCCCAGCAGGTGAGTTAATGTTCAGGTGTGTACTTAGGTATTGCTTTGGCTACAGTTTTTTAACCATATTGGCTTTATGGTATATTATTTTGATACCCTAAACTATCACACATGCTTTGGGTATCTCTTAGAGCTAAATATACTCCTGTGATTTATTTGGTATATTTAAGGGTTTTTTATATATAAATAATACATATATGTTATAAATATAACAAAATCGCTATTGACAATTTATATAATGTAGATGTGAAATCCATAGGATTACAAATCTCAAGTTATAAGGATATACATTCAAACTTCTACTGTTGCATTGGCATCCTGATCAAGCAACAGTATAATACGTGTGGGGATGGTAGAGACTGGAGAGACAAAAGATACTCCTCAAATAGTAATAGGCAAGTTCAACTATTGGCAGTAAAAATTTCTCATGCAGAATATGTGAAAGAGAATTCCATTACATGTTTAAGTGTATATAAAGAAGGGAGTATTTTCAACTTTAGCTATAAAGGGACCTGATCAGAAAAAATAATTTTTGAGACCTCTAAACTTTAATGAGCTGCAATGAAAAGCCAGTATTTGAAAGTTTCTTTTGGAATGAAAAGTTGGGAAAAGAAACCCTTCTGAAGCATTTTCTTTTCATGATGCTAAAATATAACTAAAAGTATAAATACAAGACTGTATTAATAATAATAATAATAAATATACAGGCATAAAGGCATAAATCCTTAGCAAGAACAATATCAAGCCATTTGGATGTGGATGAAATGAGAAAGTCAAATTAAATGGTTCTGATGTTTCACTGGAGAGAACATACTACAACTAGCACGTTCTCATAAACCTGTGAGTTCACACACACATAGGAGTTTTTGCAAGGCGGGTAATTGCTTTTGTGTTTGGGGCAGGAAGTTGGTAACAGATGAATTCCTGATGGGTTGTGCCTGTGGAATACATTTTAGACAGACATGAGCTGTCTTTGTCCACAGTTAGAGTGGGTAGGAAGCTAGCCAAGTTCAGATGGTATAATGCTGAACATCACTTAATTATCTCTGCTGGCAGGAAGGGTATATTAATATGGAGCGTGTGCTTCTCCTGACTTTCATTCAGGTCAGAGCGTGGGTGGAGCAAGCTCATATTTGTTCATAATATATCGTGCAGATGTAAAACCTGAAATTAGTCAAAATACCATTTGGAAATACTGTTAGAGTACATGTGGCTTTGGGTTACTGAGGTTATGATCAGATTAAATGGATCTTTGAGTAGTCTTACTGTTTTAGAGGGAGGTAAAACTTGATCACAATTACTCCAGGTTTTTAAAACTCTCTTCTGGGTACAACCAGTGGATTTATAATGGAAATTTCAGTGGTATTTTTCAGGAATAGAACACTTCACAAGTCTTGATTCTTGTAATACATATTCAACCATATTTACAGAAATGTTGTAGTCTTGGAAGGTAATGTGTTGTGGTAGAAAGGAAAGCTTGGAAATCCAATTGAGTAATTAGAAGGTTTTATACTTAACAGACAGTACCACAATTTCAGTTAATGTATTTCTTTTCTGTTGCCTAATAAGTACCATTATTTGCCCCCTCTCCCCAAATCGCTTCTCTACCTTGAAATGGTGCTGTAAGTCCAAACTGGGCAATTGCATAAAGTAGGGAGAAGTAGGGGAAGCCCCTTTTTGAGTACGCTTACTCTTTTTTTTTGTTTTTAAATATATTTTAAAGCTGTTCCCAGGAGTCTTTTTTTCTCATCTTAGAAGCCATGGTCTACTGTCCTCATCTCTCTGTCAGACATACATGCTTTTTTTTTCCCCTTGACTTCTGAGTATTAATATTTTAGAGACAGACATTTGGAGGAGAGGAAGAAGGTCACAAACTATTCAACAAAGCTTAGGAAAACACCAAATCAGTTTCAAGGCTACAGAGAACACAAACCATGCACTATAGTTTAAGCCTTTAAAATTATAAAGTGGGTAAATTGGATTTTTATGGAAATTTTATGGAAAGGCTCATATTTCCAAACACCAGTATAATATCTGAATCGAGGTGAAATCCGCATGAGATTTGTGGACTTTAAAATTCAGCACTTTCATTTTATGCCATTGAGCAAAAAACTAATTTATTTTTTTTATTCATATTGCATAAATAACAAAATGAAATTTTACCCTCTGTTGACTGGCAATACCTTGCATTAGCCAAGATGAAGTCATTAGAGAAGCATTATAGCTTTGCTGCATTTCAGGGTCTGCTGATGTTTCCATTTACAAGCCCTGGCTTTCAGGGTTATGTAAAACCAGAAGTTAAAATTTATTTCCAAGGAAAAATTGAAAACTACTTCTGTCATTGTAGAAGCAGGGGTTTTAATAATAAAATAGAGAAAAGAAACCTTAAAGATACATGATGATCTCTTGTATTAATTGTAGTGGTGGGTAATCTAAACTCCTATGCCTGCTAATGACTTGATCTGTAAAGGTGGACAAGTCCCTTCACTTCTTGGTGACTGCCACACCTTTGTCTCACTGAAATTCAAGTACTTGGGAAGGGATCCTTTTGCTAGGAATTTTAGCCACTTGGCTTAGTTTAGCCCAGGTAAAATGACCTAGTAGCAAAGCTGTTCAGTGCTGTGAAATTCAGGAGCATGTTTCTGTTTTCAAGGGTAAATGAAGGTGTGGAAGGCAGATTGATCTTAAATGACATTTGCTTGAGTCATTTCAAATTGGACTGATTCCAACCCCATCGAAGGCCAGACCTGCAGCTGTATCTCCCACTGAATAAGCTACATTGGCATAGGTGACTTATGGATCTCAGTCCCAATTTTTTGTCATGCAGGAGAAACAAGACCAAGATTAATGCAAAACCTGTTTTGCATTCTAGCAAAGCATCCTTGTCTTGCGTTCCACTTTCAGGTGTTTGAATAATACAAATGTGAAATATAATTTGTCTTGTGATAACTTACCTGACACCTTTTTCTCACACGGTTTTCAAGATTTGTGCTTCAAATGAGGCAATTTAGTGATATATTATCTTTATCACTTCAGATTCCTAAACAGTATTTGGAACAGTCAGGGAAAAAAGTGTTTAAACTTTACAGTCAGAACTGTGTGTGTAGTCCAAATGCGCCAGTAAATGCTGCTTCTAGCTAGAAGACTTAGTGCAATTATTTGTTATTTGGAAAGTTACAGAGTAGCTCCTTTAACAAGCTTAAGTCAACACTGTTATTCAGGAACTTTTCTACCGTCTTAACAAACTCCCAGAGGAATGTCTCATTAGCCTAGTGTCTGAAAAGTGTAATTTTCTAAAGTGTAAAAAGCATTTGAAAAATTTACTTTGCGATTCAGGCTAGAATGCTGCAGAAAGAGAAGGTGTTTTTCTAGGTCTCTAATGCGTTTTCAGTGGCTACGGAATGAGGAATGAAGTGCAACACTTCCCTGAAAGGTCCCTTCAATTCTTTCCCTTCCTTTCCTTTTGAGTAGCGTGACTTCTACGCTATAGTGCAAGCAAAAAAGTGGAAAACAGAAAGGATTCTTAGGCCCTGTTCTGGCATTTCTGTTGTGTTTCTGATTTTGTATAGCAAGAACACAGGGCTTTTGCTCCTGTAAGCAATTCAAAGGTTCTCTCGGAAACAGTAGTAAGTAGAAGATTGATAGCTGCCTTTTTGGTAGAGGCTCAGTATTTTAGAGGAAATGCATATATGGAGTTCAAACCTGAGTGCCTGGCAGAGACAGTGCTAGCAGCTTAACTGTTTTTCTGTATAATACTCTTTCCATCTGAAGAAAATGCTGAGCTGCAATAATGGAAGGTCCAGGAGAGGGAAAGCCCTGCTGTGCCTTTATCTGAAAGGTGGCTGCTTGCAGTGGAGAGAAGAGCTAAGCAGGAAGGGGAAGAAGGTCTTCTAGGTCTTCCCTCTCTTTTAACCTGATTGTAGCTAGCACAGTGAGCTACAAGAAATGGTCATGACATGCTCAGACACCATGGGAGAAGAGACATAAGTACGATCCTGTGATGGGTAGAGGACTCCCTGCTGTCCTTGTCTAAACAATGTGCTAAGACACTCCTAGCAAGTTATAGTCGCTCACGAAGGGTGTTGTATGTTGTGTTGTGCATTGTTTTGGGGAGGGGAGGAAGTTGGACTAGAAATTAAACCAGAGCTTGTTTCTTACCGATATCAAGTACTGCATATAAGCGCTTAGAATTTCCTCCTGTCTTTTATACAATCAAAGGAAAGGTCATGCTATTGCACCTGTGCCCACGAAAGGGAGAGAAGAAAGCAGCAGTGCAGAGTTCCTCCTTTCTTCTTTTATCTTAGCTTGGCTGTGTTCGAGGAACAGAGGGCTGTGAACTGAAACAATCCCTTCAGAAGAAGTCCTTTGCTCCTTTCTTCCGTATGTCTTCCGTTTTCCATCTTCTACATCAGTGGATAGTCTAATCTGGCTGTTCATGTTAGGTAATACAAAGTATTTTCCTTAGTAATTTGAGCAGTTGTTAACTGTTGTTTTCAGTTCCTTCTGGCAAGTGTAGTTATACAAAAGTAAAATGCTGAGTATTTATGCAGTTTATTTCTGCATATAATCTAATTTTTGACCAATATTATTATTATGTGCATATTAAATACCCTGAACAAATCCTATAAACTGGCAATGAATGTCTTATAAAGGAACTTTCATTAATGGTACATTGGAGAAAACAGAACAGAAACATGCAAATCCAGAGCATGAAATGAATCCTCTTACCAGTAGTCATGCAAGAACCTTTTTCAAGATGAAAGCTACAATGATATTGTTACTAATACAGGTGTTTTTAAAAGCAACACTCCTCCTATATTTTTATAGTATAAATTAAATCTTACCCCAGAAATCATGCTATAGTAAGTGTTCTGAAGAAAAATACTATACTACATGGAATCTATACTACTAAAATGTCAAAATATTTCTAACCAAAGCAATAACTTTGCATGGAATATTGATATATTGCTATTTTTCCCCACAAACAAGGCAGATGAATTGAGAAGTCAGACATGTAACTGACTTGCTCTCTGAAGAATACCAGTCAACCATATATTACAATTACAGAAAACACTGTATTCATACTGAAATAAATTTTGGGGGAAAAAAAAAAACAAAAACAGAAGCAGCATGTTCTGCCCCTGGGAAAGGTTTTCAGCTTGGCTTTATTATGATTTACAATTTCAGCTTGATGTGATATTGGTGGAGCTGGGCAGTGGAGAGGAAGGAACTGAACCAGCAATTGGGCACCCTGAGGAGACTGACACTACCTCTTTTTCATATTCCACTCAAGTAGTTTTGGAGACTAAGATGTAAAGATAGCAGTGTAGATGCAAATGGCCGTTCAAGAAGTTGGGATTTCTATTGTTCTTTGAATTAATCCTGCCCTTAGGCATTTAGAAAAGATTTTATCTGCAGAATTGTTCCACATGTCAAGGGGAAAAATAATCTTTTGCATAGATTTGGACATAATGGATTTTTATTCAGATCAGAACATCAGGTTCATATAGTTGTCTTTTTTAACTGTCAGTGAGCTGGAAATTATTATATTATTATGGTATAAAACCAAGGGTCTTAGGAATTAGGTGGTGGGTTTTCATGAGGTTTTGTTGTTTCAGCAAGGGGCAATTCAGGCGATGCAAACAGCTTGCTGCATTCGCCAAACAGAGAAAAACTTTCTATATCTGGTAAGCCAAGTGTTTCTGAATATCATTTGAAAAATATTTGGTTGTCAGATTCTGAGGAGAGAAATGCCAAAATGAGTGCATCATCCTCTGAGATATCCTGGCTTCACTTGCAGCATCTCAGCTAAGCAATGGCTAAAATTATTACCCAGAAATTGGCAATACTTCACAAGAAAATATCAACAAAAATTAAATTATATATAATAAACACATCATGAGAGAGTAGGAGTGAATAATTTTGAAATATTAGACCAGTGGAATTAGAGTAATGGAAAGTATGTAGACTACAGAATGAGTTGCTGCATGAAACCATTTGAAATAGTTGTATGCAAAACATTTACAACCTAATTAGAAAATGTGGCTACCTCCTTAAATACTGATGCAAATTATTTTGCCTTTTAGAGAATGAGCACTCTGACTTTATCATCATCCTCAGGCTACCGCCCTAGTCATACATGGTTTATTTCTTACTGTCCCTTTGTAAATTCTGTGTTATGATCAGGATGGAGAGAACAGGGTAGTGATTTGTTGAGGTTTTTAAAATTTTTTTAAAGAAAAATCCAAGATACAGCTTTGAAAAAAGAAGTGCAAAAGCAAGAGATCTACCCCAGAGGTAGTGAAGTGTCTACAAGCTATAATATGATATTCTGCCTGACATAACTATGATATTTTCCTGGGATATTGTGTTTAGCAGGCTCCTCCTGCTCCACATATCTCCCTCCCTCTCCTTGGCCATCAGTTTACAAAAGTGAATGCAAGAGCCTTCTCTTGTTAACTGAAGTGCCCTTTTCATCACTCCGGCTTTCTGTCTGATTAACAAAGGAATTTGCCAGGATTTGTCAAGAACCTACAGAAATTGCACCTCTTTCTTGTCTTGTTTTTTTCCCCCAACTTTCTTATCTAATTGTACGGGTATAGTTAAAGCTGAGAAATACTTTTAGGAGGCAAGTTCTGTGTTTTTGCCTCTTCTCATTTACATCTGAAGCCACTCTGCTTAGTTTTACTTTCATATTCCATTTCTTTCACTCAGTTGTGACTGAAAATGTAAGAGGGGAAGGTAGTGGAGTAGTTTGTATGAGAGAAGAATAAGGATTCTTCAATCTGTACAGTTGGTCCAGAAAAGCTGTTCCAGAATGATTTCACTACAATCCACTTTTCCACTTGGAATAGAATTTTTTATTCTATTACAAATTATTTCTCTCTGAAAGCAATGGTTTCTGGTGAAACCAAAGATAAAGAAACACAGATCTTGGGCTTGACTCTTAGAGCCATGCTGAAACATAGTATTTGTTGTGCAGTTTAAAAAACATTGAACCCAATATTAGTTGAATTTCAGGTATAAATACATTGAGTTTTATTTTCCTGGCCCTCACTTTTGTTCATGGTTTGCTATTTCATTCCTCTGAGCTGGGTCCAGTCATCTTAAAATGAAAGGAACTTTAATTTTGTGTCAGTTTAGGACTTTGGCTATGGAAACATAATTTGAGTCTTAGAACATATGAGAGACTAATGCCTGTACATGAGACAACTTGATCAGTGTAAGTGCACATGAAACTACCCCATATGAAAATTTGGTGTCCGTTCCAAACTTTTCTTATGATTTCCTTAATACTGCTTTTCTAAATAACTGTCGTCTTTTTTTTATTGTTCATAGCTTTACTAGCAAATACTTGTGCTGTTAAACTGCTTCTTTCATTCTGATACTCACATGGAGCATTATAGAGGCTGATACCAGTATCCTTTCTGATATTCAGTAGTTCTTTCCACTCAGCTTTCTAAGCGTTTTAGAAAAGTGCTTCCCAGCTTGCTTTTACAGCAACACCTAGGAATTAGTGAACTTAAGTTCTTGAGAATATGGGAACAGACTTTGTTGCTTTAAATTGGCCAGGCGGTGGGGCTTCTGAGATGCCCTGTCCTTAAAATAAAGTTTAAACAACCGGCACATGATGAAATGGGGGAACAAACCCTTTGAAAGTTTTTGTTTGCTATTACTTTCTTCAAAATGCTAATAGCTTCTGACTTCTCAATAGTAGAAGGTCTGATCCTACAAATCATTGTAAATTCAAACTGCAGACAGTGGGAATTGTTTGCATATAGGCTTTGCGGCACCTCATTAGCCAGTGTTACAGCAGCTCTGCCATTGCTTATTTTAAACTCTCTCAGACACTCACCTGGACGTAGTCTATGGGCATTCAGAAGGAAATACTTACTAATTAATGAGCTAGGGAAGTGAAAGAAAACACTACTGCTACAGAAGATTCCTCCTTATATCTCAGGATAGTCATTTTGTTGCTTGCTGGCATTTATGATTCAGTCAGTGTACTAAGAAAGAGCTGGGAGAGAATGGGAATTGAGGTGAATTTTCATAAACATATGTTAAAGGCAGAAATTTTGCTCATTCCTTGAAGTTACATGGCCTATTTTTATCCCCAACTTGCGGTTCTGTTTGTTTTCCTACTATCTTAAAACAAGTTAGTTTTAATATGGATTGCATCAGTAGCCTTATTAGGAACATGCCAGCTGAGGGAATGAAGCTCCAAGATTTATGTGATCTCTAAAGACCATAATAGAAAATGGAAAGAAGTGTTTTAAAACAAATGTGCAGGGTTGGGGTTTTTTAGCAGAAAAGATTATTATTAGGGTGAGGTTTTGACAACAGGGTAGCTGTCAACATCCTGCCCCGTCTTTGTCTTGTGATTAATTTACTGCCAACTTTAGCTTCTATACAAGATGCAAAGAATGACATAGTCCCTGCACTGTGACAGCCTTTTAACCTTAAAAATCCAGGTAATGTGTAAAGCAAGAGACTTAAATCAGTCACCAAGCAGGTGATGCTCTACAGTGGCATATGTGTCTGTTGCTATTAGTGAAGAGAAAGGAGCTGCTCAGCTGTACTTTTGCGCAACAAATTCAATGCAGCATTTGATTGTCGGAAAAAACAAACAGTGCTGAGAGAAGGCAGTGGACTCTGCAGGCTCTCGCTGCCCCAGGAGCCCTTGGTCCCCCTCGCCTACCCACGGGAGAACCGCGTTTCCAGGTGGGTGTCACAGAGACAGCAGGACCCTGCAACCCGCAGAGGGACAGAGCCACACACCAGGGATTTTGCATTGTAGGACCAGCAATGGTTCCTTTTTTGCAGGCAAAGCAAAAGAAACCATGGGTTTGAAAGGAGAGGTGGATCACCCCTGCACGTTGTTCTTTTCCCACATTACAGTGCTGCTGGCTAAACCTTCAAGTGCAGCATTTCTTTGCACTGATATTTTAGGGACGGGGAGGGAGTGTCAACTCACACTGTTTGCAGGAATTGCAAGTAAGTAGCCCGGCACAGAACAGTGTTTCAATCTCAACACTGCAAGCCTGTCTTAAAATAAAAAAATTGTATTCTTCAGGTATGAGTTTAGTCCTGATTGATTTATTTTAATAAGGGACGACAGATGTGATACTCTGACTCTCTACCTTGCTCTGCCACGTAGCGCTTATGCTGTCATTTTCCAAAGGGTGAAGGGACTTGCCCTCTGTCTATAATTTGTAAAGCAAACCAGAAAAGTATTATCACTGCTCCTCATTAACACTTTGTCTCTGTTTCCTGCTGGTTTGGATGTTTTGTCTTTGTTCACATGAGGCAGCAGAGGTGTTTCACTGACAATGGTGTGTCCATGTCTTTTCAAGTAGAATTGTATACAGATTCCTTGCACTGAGTGAGGCAACGTGTTTTGGGAGGGATTCAGGGACATCTCCATTACTTTAAAAAAAGAAAGAGAGGAAAAAAGCTATACCTGAAATGTCTTCACTAGCAGTATCTGGACAACTGATTGACTAATGATCAAGAAAATTGGCTATATTCTGTCTCTTGCTTCAGCTTTGAAAGCTGCAGTATAGAGAAATACTTGAAGAAGCTCTCACTGATTCCAGATGGACAGACGTTCTATTGCTGGGTTCCTGCTTTTGATATACTCCACTTCTAATGGTGCTATATGTTCATGATACAAGAGAAGTTAGTGGGACTTTGTGTATATATGTATATAATACAGATCTATATATACTAAACCAGCCTCTTCTTCTGTTCCATTTACTCTTGACCAATGCAGTCTCTGCCTGCTGACCCGCAAGCACCTCTT
>NW_009605543.1:218886-255857 GCF_000690535.1 Cariama cristata | reverse complement strand
AAGATTTTTAAAAATCAACCACAACAACAAAGAATGCTTAGAAGTTGCACGGGAGGAGTTCTGTGGTCATTTTAAACCTGAATAGTTCTTCTGCCTGTTCACTAAACAAAGTAGGAAGGGAGAGGAGGCACTTTAGGGGGGCTTTTTCACAGGTGAACAGGGTGGGTTCATGGCCAAGTGTCATTGCTGCAGCCAGATGGGATCCTCCTCATTTCATAATTGTCAGTTAGTGGTATCACAGAAAGATTGGGGCTGTATTTGGAGGTTTAATGAATTACAGTCAGCAGTATATGTGTGTGTGTGAACGGAGCGTTCGAGAACTTTCCACTGACCACCAGAAGTGTCCTTTCTCCTGCAGAAAAAAAGGACTTGTTACAGGCTTTTATCAAGTCTTGTTGAGTGTCTGAGGCAAAGCGCAAGAAATCAGTTTTCATAACTCTGTCTATTCTAGCAAATAAACTTACAGATCCTTAAGAATTGGGTTGTATCTGCTATTATTGATATAAGATTTAGGAATCTTAAGTAACCTCATAGTTGTCATAGTGTTATTTCCTGTTATTTCCATATTTCTCCACTGAATACCAACTATATGTTTTACATGTAAATCAGTAATGCACATTGCATATTAATATGTACTGCGAGCTCTCCAAAATGCACTACAGAATATGGAGCATAATTGATTCCTACCCTGAACTGCGACAATTAATTACCTAAAATAATAAAGCCATAATAACACCTTCAGTGTGTATATATTTTGCAGGGGAAGAAAAGGAAGGAGAGAGATAAAGATGGTTATTGCCTTGACATTTTGTTAATGGGATTTTATACAGAGCTGGAGTTCAGGAACAGCACAGCAAGGGAAACTGAGAGAAAATGGGAAGGAAAAGAGCAAAGGTTGGAAGGCACAAGGGGAAGCTTTGAGGTGCCACACAATTATGCTCATCTCCTCCGCTGAGCTTTGCCTGCCTGCCTGTTTTGGACAACAACAGCTCTGAGAAGGAGGCAGAGCATCAGTGCAGTGGCTAAAGGCATCTAGCATTTAGTAAGCATTGCATTAAATACAGAAATCTGTATTTTCATATGTGTTGCTGTGGATTATCTAACAGCATTTTTTTTAATAACAAACCTATGGGAGTTATTACGTGCGAGTAGACAATATAAGGAGAAGCTGATCCTCCTCCTTCTTAGTTGGTCAGTGTCACAGATGCCCCATACCTTGCTTTCTTATCAGTTGTTGCTTCCTTTACTCTTTCCTGTGTTTTCATATTTGCTTTTGTTTAGGCTAGCTGAGAGGGTGGGGGACTTGGTCATTTTGAGGGTATACTGGCCATACATCCAACGTTTTCCAGTTGCTTTATTATTGAAAGTTTAGATGTTTTATACGTGCATAAAGGCAAGTGCACATATTCTTGCATGCGGTTGTGGAACTGTCTAAGTATGTATTTCATACTAGTTCATTTCTCATTTTGAAGATAGTTTTATTCAAGATGTCCTTTGAAAGGTTACATATGAAGTTCTCAGCTTTGCTGTCATTGATTCAGGCTGTGGGGAATCCTCCTCTTAGGTGTTATCGGACTTTCGTTTTGGATATACATCATTTGACATGAAAGTGCAGCATGCTGGTTGGAGCAAATAAGAGACGGGCTTAGCAATAGGTAGCCTTGTGATTATGAAAGAGCAAGTGGGCCAAAGCAAAGTCATTATACGTAATTAATAGGGGTTTGTTTCAGGCTTTGGGCCAAGAGGTGTTTATGTCATCTTCTCGTTTTAAATTGTCAGAAAGGTTAAAGTAAACTCCCCAGATAATATATTCTTATAGGTGGATTAACCAACTGCCATGAAAATTCAGTGAGGCTATAGAGTATGCATAGGACTCCATGTATAACTCATTTTGGCTCAGGACCCCAGAGAGACTTCTGAACAGAAGGGTAGATGGATGCATGTGAGATTTTTGCTTTTTGTGCTTCATTCAAATAGTTCTTCATTCAATTACTTTTTTTATTATTCTGACTTTTCTCCATTTCCACTGCAAGTATACTACAGAGAATAGATTGTTTAGCATAAAATGCATCTATGTATACATACATGCAGAGCTACTTTTTCCCTTGTAGCTGAAGGATTCTATCCAAATGCATACAGCTATAAAATTAAGATAAAATAGTTATAATTTATCTTGGAAAAAGCTCAATATCTCAATATTACATAAAAACATAATACTTTGATTTGTTTATCAAAACACTTCTTCAAACATAGTTTTGCAGGACATGTGTACATGCTGCCTATGAGCAAAAGACTCAGTTTCTGACAACATATTCACATGCTTGTATTAGCAAACATAATTAGCATTAATATGCTTGCATTTAGTTGGGATAACTGAGGTACTTCTCTGTAGCCTCATTTTTTTGGAGTGACGACTATCCACTGGTCTTCACAAGTGCTCAGAACCTCTGTTCTGTGTTCAGCAGTATGGCCCTGTCGATTCTCCTGCCAAGAAGCAATTATCGTGGTGAGGGAAAAACCTAGAAATAAAACCCTGATTTCTCTGATTATTCAGAGTGTTTTTCAGTATGTGGTAATAGGAATGGGTAAACACAAACAGTTTGGTGAAAATAAACATCAGGGGGCATGTCCAGCTAACTGAACAGTTTTTAGTATAGAAAACGCCTGAGAATCAGTTTTCAATAACTGTTGGATTATTCCTAGATTCTCACAAGATCACAAATACTACAAGAATAACTGTGTTTTCTCAGGATGTATTTTAAAACTTCAGTCAAATTCTGGGAACTGAAAATCAACTACTGTTGAAGAAAACTCTTCAAAACTTTGTGGAATAATTTGAATTTAGTTCTATTCACTCTGATTCAGTCAAACTGCCTATTTGTTACAGAAAGCAAGATGCTTTCATGTACTTACTTTTTTTTTTGGTGAATAGTGAGCACTACAGATTTTGAAGGCAATGAATTTGTGAGAAGAACCATAATGAAACATTTTATTAGGAGAACTGTTAATTGTCTGTTTATCAGAATCACTAGTGTTGTGTGAAAGTAGCAGCTAAGCAAGAATTAAATAAAAAACCACTCTGTTATCCAAAAAGGTAATGGTTTCATCACCAGGACTATGTACAGTGGCTATGTCTTGGTTAAATTTGTGTCTGTAACTCATTTTGTATTTGAAATGAAAACTTTCTCAGTAAGTTATTCATAGTTGAGTTGTAGATCCAATGGTAAAATTTCATGCTTTCTCTAGATTAAAAGGAAAAACTGTCTTAATAATGGGAATGGAATGAGGCTAGCTGCTATAGTTGATGTGCTAATACGCTGTTAAAAAAAAAAAAAAAAGAGAATTAATTTATTGCTATGATAAATTGTTAATTTGAAAGCAAGACAGATTATACCAGTTCCATAATTAACTGTAAATGCTTCACCCCAAGGGCTTTGTTTAGCACAGTAACTGATTGGATAGAAAGGATTGAATAACTACAAGTAAATCAACAGGTCTTAAACAGCTTGTGCCCAAACCTCTGTTCTCCCTGTGTCTCCCGAGTACTGCCATGGTATGTCAGTAATTAATGTCCTCAGAAAGAGAAGGTGTATTCTTGATTTATTTTGTAAGATCTAAACTGGTATATTGGTACTGTTCGGGGTTCTGATGTGTAACTTCCTGCAATCCATGAGCTAAAGAGTTTGCTTATTGAATTCAAAGTTCACATCCAGCTTCAAATCTCATCGAGAAACGGTTCACAGGGAATATCGTATTCTGCCTGGGGGCTTAACTTCAGGCTAATTGTGGTGACTCTAAGAATGCTGCCTTTTTCACTGTGGCACTTATAGGTGATCTGATTTAAATATAATAATAAGTTTCCATGATTTATGTTTGGGGAGGGGAGCGTTGTACCACCATCTGTCTCAATGCATTGCACCGCAGGAATTTGGTGCCTTCAATATGAGACTGGATAAACCGTAAAAACGCACAAACCTAATAAAATGAGACAGCCACAGAGGGATGTGTGTTCCTGGGACTGATTTTTATTTATTTATTTAAAATAAGCTTGGTAGAGGCTCACTTTGTCAGTATTTGTTGCATGCTTTACCTGTCTTAATTACAGAGCTAGAGACACTTTAAGAAATTAATTCAGTGTAGTCCCCTCTCTCCTTAGTCATTTGCATTGGTATTCATTTATGAAGAAAAGACACAGTAACACAAGGAAGGTGGATTTCTCTGTATCTCAGCGTGGAAAAGTAGCACTGTGACAAAACCAAGGGCAGATAAGAGCCCTTCACACTGAAACTATTTTTTTCAAAATTCTTTGGGGAAGTCCTTTTAGGTATCTATGTATGATTATTTTCTGAGACATTTTCTCTTCATTCCCATGAGCAAGTTGTGCTTCTGCCCTAATAAATCCCTACTATCATCCCGTTACTCTGGGAATGAACTAACAGCACTGGCAAATAACAGCAATTGGCTGAAAACAGTCAGCCTCTGCTGCATGAAGCAGGATCAAAGGTCCTGAGGCTATAGGTAAAGTTTTGTTCCTGCCTTTAAGATTGAGGCAGCAAATAGACCTTTAGGGGAAGTATTTTCTTGTACCTACTTTCCACAATATAATATATATTTTTTTAAAAAATGTAAAATCTTATCTCATTTTAACTATGTATCCTAAAACCTAGGTGTCTAAGCTCAGCAAGTATAAATTGGCAGAAGTCTGCTGACTTAGCTCTCTTTTTGGAGATCAGAAGCTCAGATGGTAAAACATTAGCTTATTGGACCTATTTTATAGCAACATACTGTGGTAAAGTCAAGTCACTTGTTTAAATGAACATTACACAGCAGTTTTCCAGGTTATGTAAGGACAAAGGCTGAATCAGTTTATATTGGCTTCATCATCTCATTAGCCAACATAGAATCCTTCACTTCTGTTTTGGACACTGTCATAAATAATTCACGTAATATAAGCTCATTTTACTAGGTTTTTCTGTGCTGTCATGGAAACAACATAATTTGTTTTAGTGTAAATAAAAGCCTCCTAAAATTATCTTTGTAAAGGATATCATTTGGGACCAAATTTAATATGGCCATGTATCCTTTTTCTATTGTTTTTGTATCATCATTTTGAGCAAAGAGGATGGTAGAGGGTTGAAAAAGAAGGTGCAGGCTTTGAGAGATTTGTGTTCCCTCCCTGAGATTGAAACACAATGCAAAATAAACCAAGCAGGTGTAAACTGCAAATGATTCTTCTCTGTCTGAGGTTTTTTGTTGTCTGAGGCTCAGTGCTCTGCGATTTAATATCCACAGAATTTCCCTGACGTTTCCTTCCCTTTAGGAGGGTGTCATTTTTGCTTTATTTTGTAGGTCACGTTTTTAAAATCAAATATAGTTTTTTGATGTATTCTTTGCATATACTTTCTTTCTTCGTATCTGTAGTTAGTGGCACTTACTTTACATACAGAGTAATAATATTTCAATAGTGCTTATACAGAACAACTATCAGGGGTTTATTAGTGTGTACATTTAATCCAGAGGCAGTGTGATGACTCTGTTAATTTTCATCCTTGTCCTTTTTCTTATGGCTTCCTTCAGGTTTCCTCTGTGCTTACACTGCAGAGATGGTAAAATTCCACTTAATTAATGTGCTTGGGATTATAGAGGAAGCTTTCCAGACTAAAATACAGAAGAATGCATTAGAAATGCATCAATGTTGGTCATTTTATTATCTGATTTAGCACTTTGGTAGGTGAATTCATACTAGCACCAACACATGCTCTAATGTAGACAGGCCTCAGGCAGTGTTCAGTCAGCATTAATAAGGTTTGAATGCTGTTTGAGTGCTCACTTGCACCGCCAGCTCAGCTGCAACAGGGCTGGCAAACTGGATATTACCTTTGCTAGTGTGAATATAACTGAGAATGCTCCTGCTTTGCTCATGTCGCTGGTAGGAAATACCTTCTTTCTTGCTTTTCAAAGAAGGAGACTGGTTTCAGAAAATTCAATCTTTTTTTTTTTTTTTTTACCTCATCATTATTATAATTTATTTGTAGTAACGTGTTTTCCAACTGAGTCTAGGACCAGAATCCCATTAAGGACAAAATTGTATTAAAAATTAACAAAACCCTTTCCCTATTACGTTACATTCTGTGTAACTGTTGTAGCACATTTTGCAATTGTTTCAATATTATCTACCTCTGGAAGGGAATGTACAGCCATACATCCTCCCTCCTCTTTCCCGTTTATATGTGCCCTGATTGGTAAGGGGATAGCGTGACAGAATCTGAAGTGAGCAGAAGGGAACTAACAGCCCTACTTGGGGCCTTTCTGAGTGTCTCAGTAATGAATTGTGACAGTTGTAAGTGGTGTAAAACCCAGGCTCCGTGCCCCAGTGCAAAAGAGCACCCATAGCTAATATGCAGGAGATCTGGTACGTGTTCCTCAAGCCTGCATATCTGCAAAGCACTGCCCTGTCTCAAGCGCAACAGATGGGAACTTGATGCACATGAAATATGGGCTCATTCAGCATGTGAGAGCATGGTGTGACACCTTTCTGTGTTTTCCACTTGTCCCTAGCACCAGAGGAAGAGCAGAAAAAACACATGGTCGCAATATTTTTCTTGTAGGGACTTTAACTTACAGGTCTGATTCATCTAGCATAATATTTTCCGTGCCTCCACCTCCCTGAATATGTATGCATTTGCAAAAAAACTCCATAGGGTTTCAAGAAGCGTACATCCGCAGACTGAACAAAACCTCAGAGACCTCCAAAGGAGGCAATCCATGCACTTTTTTTCATCTAGGTGATGCCAAGTACATTTGTACTTTAAATGCCCTTTAAATGAGTGAAACACAGCTATGGGGAGCCTTGGTGCATATATAAGGGTATACTACAAATGGAGTGGGCCCTGGAACATAATGAAAAGCCTGCTGCCTCCAAGAAGAGGTTTTACGCTTACAACATGAAACATTCCAAGACGGCAACCCTCATTTTAGTTGTGTTAGGTGAAGGAATATGACTTTTCCATGTATTCCTCCTCATACTAAACCAAAGCAGGAGTTCTTGTCATGATACCTCTAATCCTAGCTACTCTCAGATCAAATTCAATTTTGGAGTTGGGATATACGGTACTGCATATTTAATTCCAAGTTTTTTGTTGCTTTTGTTCTCAAAGTAAAGGCAAAAATTATAGTCCTTTCTTTAAAATGTCAAAGTGTAATCATAAGAACAGTAATACCTTCTCCAGCAAGAAGCTGTCTCATTTGTTTCAGTTATTACTCAGTCACGTGCCAGGATGCCATTGTTAGACATCATACAAGCACAGAACAATAGTGATAAAATGTCTTCTATTGCCATAAATATAAAAAAAAAGTCATCCATTGGCTATTGAAACATACATTCAGGAAGATTGATATTTTGACAGAAATATGGTACTGCTCTGCTTTTATCTTCTTTTGCCCAGGGGAAAGTGAAATAGGTACACAATAAGCAATTTTGACGACCTCTCTGCCATTTTGGAGACACATTATGGTATGCAGAGGGTCATGGATCAAAGTTTGAATCCTTCTCAGTAGAAGAAATTTTCTATGATATTTATGAGGAAAATTTTCTGTGTTCCAGGGTCCTGGAAAATGCTTGGTTTGGGAAATAAATTTAGAGGCTGGATATACAACTCATGTAAAGGACATTTTCACATGGACAAAGATACATTTCTGATCTCTCAGAAAAAGCCGACAGCATGTGGGTCAGGACATGATAGATGAAACAAATAGGACTAAATGTGTGGTGCGTGCATATATGTATGCATGAGTTGTGTGTTCTAGACCAAGAGGAAAAGCAGCTTGTTTCGCTTAGTCGGCCAAGGGAAGGGATGGGGGACTTGGGAAGGGGTTTTCCCCCATCCTGTCCCTGACTTTGCTTTGAGAAATGGCTCAGGAAGTTGCCTGACATTTGACATAGCTCTACTGGGCTGTACCAGCTTGTCTGCCTTGGGTAAGTTGGGATTTAATTGGACTTGAGACGGGCCATAATTATGCTCGCACATTCAGAATTTTGCTTAGGTGAGCAGCAGACTTAACTGTAATTTATTTCTTCATGACAGATGTATTTCTTGTATTTCCTGCATAATAGACCAAATAATGACCTCCTTAGATCGTTGTGATTTTTTTCTTTCTGCCTTTCTTCCTTTTTCTTTATTTTTATTCTTCAGGCTGGCTCAGCTTTGCTCTCTGTATACTTGGAGACCCACAGGGGACTTCTGATGTACTTGCTCCCAGCTGAAAATATGGCCTTATAACCAACTTGTTTTTCCTATCAATCAGTCTGGAAAGAATAGTGCTCTATCTTGTTGATCATTCTTGTGTAAAGCTCATGTATCACTTCAAGGATTGTCGGGCTATTGGTTCTGTCAGTTTGCTTCTATCGCTATCCGAAAGCAAAGACCGTGTGCCCGTAATATCAGCAGTCGGAATAGGAAAGATATATCACAGTTCTGGTTCAGGTTAGTCAAAAAGGATGATTGAAAGAATGCTACAAAAATGCAGTGCTTAAAGGTAAAAAGATGTTTGACGGTACCTGTGTGAAAAAGAAATGTGATTCTAGAAAAAATATGATATTTTGTAATTTGCCCTTCATAATTTATGTCAAGGTACCTGTGCTGGTAATCTCTTATACATATGAATTATTTTCCTCACATGAGTAATTTCATCAACTGTTGTTTATCCATCTAAACTCAAAACAAAGCAATTAAAAATTATGTTTTTAGCTTCTTTTCCATGAAAAAATACAGTTGGAATCCAGGCTTAGACTAGAATGGTCTTCAGTACTTCTTTTTGCAGATGTTAAAAAGGTGTTGTTTTTTTTTTTTTTTGTAGCTTATTTTGCTAAGGCTTCACTTTTGATATCGCAGTTTGGTGGTCAGAATATTTTCAATATGTTTCAAATAGATTTTTGTCTTAGTACGCGTGCTTTTGAGAGGATTTTCTTCATAGGGAGCTTCAAACCGGCAGCCAGTTAGAACTCTATTAAACTGCTCTTGATTCTTGAACTCCTGTTACCAGAAAAAATGCTTTCAGCCGGCATACTTGGGGAGGAGCTGAATGCTAAGTTTATGTGCAAGTCAGAAATGCGGGCTATCTTGCTTGAACCTCTGCCACTGTTGCTCTCTACAGATATGTGAAATGACAGGAGAGGCACCACCATAAAGCTGAAGAGCAAAAAGAGCTGACGGCTTTAGTGATATTTTGTCACTCGAACGGTGACCTTCGTTAATAATGCCTGTGATAGGAAAATGAAATACTTTCTGTTTCAGTAATGTCAGGCTGATGCTTGGCAACAAACTCTTTTAAGGCAGACAGTGAAGAAGAAAAAGGAGCAGCACCGTTATATTCCGTAGTGTATGATGTTTAACATTTTCCCTGCTATGCAGTCAGACTATATCTTGAGTTTGCTAACAGATGCAAAAAGAGTTGAAACCATGTTTCTGTTATCGTTAATAAAATACAGAACCTGCTGCCAGCATAATCAGGGCTGGATTTTCAAGGCACTCAACTTACATTTAAAAAACTGAATGAAATGGGCAAATTTTCAAAAGCACTCAGCATCCTGGAGCTCCTGATGAGGAAAATCTGGCTAACTTATAGATGCTGAGCAATTCAGAGGGTCTGGCCCTAAAATATTCCCTTGATACTCTTCAAAAAAGAAGGTGAACTAAGCCTTGCATTTTCAGTTTAAAGATATAAATTCAATCAATATGTTTCATAGTTCTTATATTCTTTGAAACCTTTAAAAACAACAGCACCCACACCTAGTATCAGAAAACAATTGACAAAATTTGGCCAAATTGACTGTTTTTATTTATTTATTTATTTATTTTAAGTTAATTTGGGTTGCTGGTACCTGGGATCGACAGGAAGTTTTTTATCGAAATTGGCTGCTATTAAGAAAGCTAGTATTTTGTCTTTGGGTTTTTTGTTTGCTTACTTTTAAACAGTAGCAGTCTAAAAGCTTTCTGAATCAGTCACTCTGTTCTGGTATTGTTGTTCTCAACTTCCTTCCTTCAAGTTCTTCCTCAAACCCCATGTTTTTCACCTTTTCCTGACAGTGGTTTCCATCTTAATTAACTATTCTTCTTCTCATTTAAACTGGTGTAAAGTAAGAGTAACTGCACTACAATCTGTAGAATTACTCAGGTATAAAGTCAGATATGGATGAGAAGGACAAGGTTATTTAAAATACTACCCTTACATGATTTCTGAATGTAGTCAACCGATACTAATGGACACTGGGAAAGACTCTTGTGCCTCACACAACTGTATTTTTCTTCAGTCTTAACTGTTCACTGCCTTACTAAAGTGATAACTTTATCTGGTTAGTCATGATTCCCAATTAGAAACATTATGTATATGTTTCCATATTTGCAACAGGTTTAAAGAGATAGTGAATATGAAGTTGCATATTTTTATATGAGCTGTTGAAAGAGCACATGTTGAAATTATGACAGATACCATTTTATCAGCTGTAATTTTTTTAGTTGTAGCCTCCAAAGCTCTCTTCACTAGCAGCCTGATTACCTAAAGCATAAATTAAGGATGAGCCATTGTCAAACTGACTTTCCTTTTTCCTCTACAAGTTAAAGCCTAGAGTTAATGGCTGTTTGTCGGAGCTTCTCAGGTCACGTTAACAGGTTGAAAGGTTTCTTCATATCAGCAAGACTTGGCATAAACCTGCTGCTACCTATAAAGTCTACCAAGAGTTAAAAGTAGGAACTGAACTTTTCATTCTGTTTAGGAAAATAACTTCTGTTTATGGATAGAATAAATTTAAATCTATGAAAAAGCTTCATTAATACACAGCTTTCCCTGTTGGGGAGAAATTCTGGCCCTGGTGAAGTCAGTTGCAAAGATGACAAAATCAGCAAGGCAATTATTTTCCCTCTATTGGAGAAGTTGTCAACAGCCTTCAATCTAGAGCAAGTTCACTCAAAGGGTAGCTCCTGAACGGGTCTGAGTGTGGGAGATGGTGAGGTGTTTAAAATAAACACCACAGTTGGGAGAAATCTCTGATTCCTGCTCTTAATCCATACAGAGGAGAAAATTTTGAGGCTTTAGCATAGATTTAGGCTTCTTATGTTTGATTCTTCACCTTCAAGGGTGATGACAACCAGTTTGATTTAAAGCCCCTTTTCAACCCAAGTACACAAGTTTTGTACTTAGATTTCAGACTTCCAAATGGAATTCAGCTTTTTTTTAAAAAAAAAAAAAAAAAGTAGCAGATAATGAACAAGAGATCTTCAGACATCAGTTTAGTACTATCACTATGAACAAAATCCAGTTATGTATAAAAGAAATTGTAAGAAATTCTTAACAAGAAAGGCAGGTACAGGCAATTGTACAACAGTAATGAATCTGAATTTCTGAATTTACATGAGGATTTGAATTACTTTGTTACTTTTAAATAAGCAGTTTCTAGGTGAGAAGTACATTATTGTTCATGGAGAATACTATTCTACTTTCTAACAACTGTCTTCCAGTGCAGGTAGAATAATGTGCTCATAGTTCTGAGTTAAAGCCAAGTAGTTTCAGAACAGATCTGTGGTGGTTTTGTTGGTTTGGGATTTGTTTGTTTTTTTTTTTCCAGAGTGGATATTGTAAACACTTTTCAAGAGGATAATTATAATATAAATCAAAACTTAAATTTGGAAACAGCAAAACTGACTGTAAGAATAAAATAATCCTTAAAATGAAAGATGTTTAAATTACTTATAGGTGTTGTTTTAAACATGTAGTCTACAGGCTGACCTCAGAGGAGGGTGCATGGAGAGGAGATTACTATAAAATAAATACAATGTTAGCTTTTTTCATTGAAGAAGGAAATGAGAAATTTAAAATAGCCCTTTATACCAGACAGAATGCGTTTTATTTTGTGTTCTCAATACAAGCCTATGGTCATGATCACTGAAGTATTAATGCTGTGTTTATTTACTTTTATTGAGCATTTAACTGTTGACTTGTTTTCTTTAGCATAGGGCTGATTTCTCTACTTGAACTGTCTTGATCTCTTAAAATCTTAGGACAAGGAAGATGAAATCTTCCCTGGAGCTTGACGTGTTTCAAATATAATTAAGATGGCAAGCCAAGTCAATATAAAACTAATTATTTAGTGGAATAACCCAATTCTTCTAGTTTAAAAGTATCATCTTTTGAAATAAATCTAAAAAAAAAGGGAAAATGGATTAATTACTTCAACTACTCCTTTCTTTTTCAAAGAAATGTGCTCTCATGAGACAAGCCAATGAAGCCGTGTCAGTCGTCTCACCTCTCCTTAGGAGGAGACTAGAAGATGTGTTCCCCTCGCCAAGTGCTGCAGAAGCTTGCTCTTTAATCCTTGCTGACTAGATGACTAATGACCTAGGAGTTTCTCTGTCAGGTTTCACCCCGTGTATTCTTTTTTTGTTTAGAAGGAGCTTGAGGGAAAGGAATCCCAGAAAGAGATGATGCTCCATAAGAATAAAAATAACTATGGCCATGTGTGGGTTTTTTCTCCTCTCAAGAGTGGAAATGGGTAGAGATTAAAATTAGATTCCAAAAATATTGCCTTCAGTGAAGAGAGATTTTTATGAGCTTTAGTTTCTGGTGTGCAAGAATGAGCTTTATAAATCAGCAACTGATTTCCCTACTGAGAAGCTCAAACGCTAAGAGTGGAGACACAGAAAAGGTCTTGCTGTGGCACCTGCAGGAAGAAATGGTACAGATAGCCTGAGAAAATGGTAGTGGTTTAATGAATTAGCAGCTAGAAGAAAAGGAAAAACAAACAAAAAAAACAAACTTGGAGACAAGTTCAGGATTTCCATATTTCCATACACAAATCCTGCAGTGTTTAACGTTGTACAACATACTAAATAATACAGCGCCGTGCATTTGCCTTTCCAAACTTCACATCAGTTAGGACAGTCTTCAGTTTATTCCCTGACTTTCTCAGTACATTAGCTATTTAATAGCCTTTAACTTTCTTATTTTGCTTTGCATACCACTGCTTGAGGAGCCATCTTATATATACTACAGGAGACTGCTCTCTGTGCCCAAACTAGTCAAATCACATCTTAAAGGAAATGTTAAGAAACACCCTCTGACTTCTATTTGTTTGGTGATTGTTAGTTGTTTGTTAGTTGGTTTTTTTCTTTTTTGGGGGAGTGGGGGCGGGGGGAGGTGGTGGTGGTGGCAGGGAGGTGTACAGGAAGCCTGGTTTTTATCATGTCTTGGTGATCTGCAAATTTCTGTGTCCGTGGGAGAGAAAATTAGGTCAAGGCATATATTCATCTATGAAAACAAAACAGCAGTGGTGACTCCAAGAGGTTGGTCTATGAAAAGACACAGGCAACAAATGTAGTGGTATTGGACGAAAGCAATTTACCAGTCTTCCAGCTGGAAGAGTGCAGTTCAGATTACAGGATCACATAAATGGGACATATTGTAGACAGATGATGTTTGGAAGGGGTTAGCAGGGAGTTTGTGTCCTAGCTCAACTCTTGGGAAAATTAACTTTCTAAATCACTTTCTAAATTATTTCAATACCAACCATTTCTAAAACAAGGGATTATGCAATGCCATCTGTTGGCTTTTGTGAAAAATCAAATGGAAACTGTGGTTTGCTCGATGGTGGTCCAGCAGAAAGAGATTCACAGTCACTACTACAGCTCCTGCTGGAGCAGAAAATTAGCAAGAAGGCCAACACTTTTCTTCAAAATTTTGAGAAATGAATCATGGCATCTGTAAACAGCTTGTTATAAAGCAGTCTCAACTGTAGCAAAGGTAAAACTGGAGCCCAGGATCTCTCCTCTGTATTTCAAACAGGAGATACTTGAGATCGCCAGATTCTGCATGAATCCTTTTGTACATGCAACATTACCACTTATTAGATGTTTGCAAGACTTGTTCACCTTGTTGCATATGAGTGGAGGTCAATTTTGAAGATCCAGAACAGTTTTACTGTGTTTCCTTTGTAAGGGTTCTGATCTGTGTCTTGTAATTTTGGCCCGCACCTGTGATCCCGTATCTATATGGAAGAAGAGATGCAGAGAACTTTTTATGTCACTTTCCATTAAATTACAAGCCCTTTTTGTTGGGAAGATCTTTTTCTTTCTTGCTTATTACTGTACGTGCAAGAAGCTTGTGTGCTGGCACTACTACTGCTTTATCTGCTTTAGATTGTCTTGCATTTACCCATTTGAAGGTTTGAGTATGAACAATAGAAATAGTTGTGATAAATTGTCAGGCTCTTCCAAAGATTCAGAAGTTCTGGAGTTACTGCCAATGACAGATGGTTTGTCCTTACTCATCACTTGTCTTCTTGACAGCATTTTCCTGCTCTCTGCAAAATCTCCCTTGATGTGTAGTTGAATTCTTTAGAAAAAGAAAATTATTTTCTGCTTCATCCATGTTCTTGCTCATTGGTTCAATAGCATCCGTGTTTGACTAAGTGGAACACCTTCCTCATGAAGCAGAAGTTTGATTTATTTTAATAGGGTGTTAGGAGAACTGCTGGCGTTTGACATGAATGCATTTCTAAAGTTACAAAGATGTTAAGAATGCTCTTTTATATCTATTGCTGTGGATTTCTATGACTGTGTATGAATGGCCCTGCACACTGAATGGGCTGTACCTTTTGCTGCATGATTTGTGCAACTAATGACACAATGTTTTCAAATACTCCGGTGTGAACTCTCAGTCTGAGTGGTGGTTGAGTGAGTCGAGGGTGAATTTCTTTTTCAGTTTTTCCACAATTTCATGAAGTCTGTTTCCGAACTGGCCTGCTAACTTGCTGCTTTGATTCTTAGTACTGGAGAATTATGTGATATGGCATTAAAAATAACTGAATACAAATGGCCTATAGATGAAAAAATGCTGAATTCAGAAAAATAATTCTCTGAAATTGTTGACTATATTGACTGTCCTCTGCTTGTTCTCTGACACCGATTTGTTGGGTGAGACAGGAATTTCTAAGTTGCTATGGGCGTTAGATTGCAAGGATGCAGCTCCCCAGTTCATACTGGAGTTCATCTGCTTATGTATGTTCCTGCACAGTGGAGGTACTCAATGGCACAGCAGAAATGCCATCTCAACTGCACAAAATGCTTTCTTTAGTATTGCTTCAAATATTTACCCTTTCAGTACATCAAACCAGACTGAACTGCATAACAGTTGATACAGAATTAGTACATTTCTGCTGCTTTTAGCTACTGCTAGTAGGATTCATCACAGTTAAGATGGCAAAATATATTTGGAAGCACAAAATCACCCATCTTGAGTTAGACCAAAGACTGTTTCAGTGTCTTAAGAACAGGGTAGGCATCAGGTATACGGTTGGACTTGATGATCTTTGAGGTCTCTTCCAACCATAATGATTCTATGATTCTATATGACACTGTCTCTTAATACTCTCCCAGCTAACAGCTACGTTTAGCTTTAGAGAGCTTTCTGCATTGAGTATAGCTTTGTGTGTTTAGTAACCCACAGCTGAATTCTTGTTTTGCAAAGGGTCAACTCTCCTCCATTTAATATCTGTGTAGGATTTTGGTGTTCAGCCCTCTCTATGAATACGCACTCTAGTCTTTCCCAGTTTTAGCTTAAGAGGTGAGCTGCATAAACAATAGTTTCACCTGCCTTCTGTCTTGTATGGAAATTTCCAACCTGTCCCTTGCCTTTCAGGAGTGCGCGGCACTGCTTCGTGTCACAGAGCCAGCAGAACCTGCGAGTGAATCCAAAACTTGCATTGTATTCAAGTGCTTGGGGTTTTGGAGCCCCTAACTCCTACATGCCCCCATCAAATTGTTTTATTGCTGCTAATATACAGGATATCAGATTTCTTTTTCATTACTGCCCTTGTGCCTTTGCATACACTATTTTGTACATTTGCTGTTCCCTGACACAGAACGCAACTTCATGCCAGCTCACTTGGTATGCATGCAGATGTGGATTTAAACCAGAAAAAGATCATCACTCAGATAACAAATATGTGTTTTAACTTTCTGAACGTATTAGTCACAGAAACCTTCTACACACCTGCATTGTATACTTCCATTGAAGCTATGTAATATGCACTTTTAGATTATGATCAATTTTAAGCAGAACCAGCCGTGCTCTCTTGGCTTGTTGTTTTTTTTTTACTTTAATCTTATTTGTTACCATCCCTTCCAAGTGAAAATGCAGGGGCTTTTGTAAGTAAACAAAAGAGCAAACTCAGTAGATAGACAAGGGCATTGTGGAACATTGTGTCATGACTGTAAAGGCTTGCTGTGTCCAAGTAATGACTGTTTTACTGATGGATAATTGGACCTAGGTTGTGTTGCTGCTGGCTTTAGATATTTTTATTTATTTATTTATTTATTACTGATTTAATATAATCTTGAACTTGTAAACTTGTGTTTAATAACTGCTGATCAAGAGAATCTTCTGACGGTGAGGTTACGCATATGATTACTGTCAGTCTTTGAAGAAAACTTTAGGATTGAACAACCTTTTCCTTCAAGCATCAAAACTGAAGGTTTACATAATATTGTAATTATTTGTTTTCTGTAAAACAGTGGATGTGCCTGTGCATTCTTCTACACTGAAAAACAATAATTGCAAAATATCAAAAGGTTATTAATGATGATGATAATAGTATAGTGCCCTGCAATTCATACAGACATGGTCAGAATGTGCACTGACCAACTTTAAAGTCAATTAAATGGACAATGTAGGCCATACTGGGAGAAGAGATGTTCAGAGGTGAGGGCCTGAGATGCAGCATCCTGATTCTGCTGAAAAGGACTGCTCTTTTGTGAGTGGTATCGATGGGACTGGGTTTTCATCGGATAAGACTGAATGACCCAAGGATAAAAAGGTGACCTTGACATCCCAGTCTAATGCTGCATCCCAGTTTAGATGTAAAACTGTATTTCGTCAAATAACATAAAATGTAAAAGAAAAAATCTAGCAACTTTCTCAGGGCATCGTCAGTCGTCTTTTTAAGCAATCACTGTCAATACTAGAACAAGCTTTGGGTGCATGGGCTAAGGAAAATGCCAAAAAGCAGCTTTTGGCAGACTGAAAGGGAAAGTGAATTCTTAAATCAGGGACTATTCATAGCCCATCTAAACTTAGAATATATTAGTTTGAGTGTCTCTGAGTACATTACAAGTTCATCTCAATTTGTCATAAGCTTTTTGAAAATGGCTTTAATATTAAGTAGGTTCATGAATGCATAAACTTTAATGGATAAAACATGATCTTTCTGCTGAGGAGTTTCAACCATAACTAAAAAATGGATGCATTTCATCTTATTATTTGCAAGTTGTGAATAAATCTGTCACAGATAGCCTGAGCTGTTTGAAATAATAAGAGTGACTTGTGAGACCAGTATGCCACTTCCAGTCTGACTTAAGTGGTCTGGGAGCTCCACATAGTAAAAACAGTGACACTTAGAACCATACTCTGTTGAAAAGGCCTTGTCTAACTGAAATTTGAGAGCCTGGGCAAAGTAGATACACAGAACAAAGTATTTGGAAAGAAACTAAATGAACTGAAACCAAAGTTTTAATGGAAGATAAAGTGCATTAAAATCTGATCAAAGCTTCAGGTGCAAAGAAGTGATCAACTCCACTTTTACTGTGTTATTAAAAACTGAGCAGAAAATGTGAATTTTCATTTTGTGGATTCCTTCATTCTGAAGTTTTGGTTGACTGCCATTCTGAAGCAGAGAAAGAGCTTAGGAGCCCTTTAGGGACATAATTATTATTGTCATTCCCCTAACACCACTGGGAGCCTGGACTCCAAGGGCGTCCCTCTGGTAGACCGCCTCGGAGCCACGGAAATGTCAGGAGACCTCATCTTGAGAAGAGTAATTAGGGTAGGGCAGACATTACTGGAGGGACATCCTGGAGCCAGAAGTTAGGAGGGACAAGGTTGCCAGGAACCTGACACGGAACCAGATGATGTCAGATGTGCTGGGTTTTTTTAAATTCTTCTTACTTTCAGCAGAAATGTACGTAGATTAACTAGCAGAATAGTTTCTGCTTCAGTAAGGTGTTGATTTGGTTTGTCTTACGGAAAATTTAAATGGCGTTGCTTATGTTATAAATGGGATAAACTTTCTGCGGTTGGGAACTTTATATCAGGAACAAATGCTCCCTTGAGAACTTTGTTATTATTCTGTCCATTTTTAACCTTTCTCTGTTCCTGGATGTAGTTGTCTTCCAGCTGGTTTGTTACGGGAGATCTCATTAGAACAGCTATGCTCCAGTTCAAGCATCCTGGCTGGGCCTGTTGTGATGCCTCCCATCACTTAGATAGTCAGTTTCTATCCTGTTCCTTTATATGTGCCATGTGGGCTCCTACTATGGAGAATGCAAGAAAATGTCAAAGCAACATGACAAAATATACTGTTGTCACCACAGAGAAAGAGTAGAGAGTCTGAATTCCACATAAAGTGATTCCTACTGATAATAACATTGAAATTTTCCAGAATCACATTAGCAGCTATGGCTTTCTTTTCCCCTCATTTCTTACTGGTGCTGTGAGAGTTTCAAATAAGAAGTCAGCTCGTATGCTGCTGCTCTCGGTTTTTTTCCCCAGTCTCTTCAAATCAGAATTTCTCGTCTTGCCTATCGTTCTTGTAAATAAGCAGCAACCCCGATTCTAATGGCCTTTGAATTAATAATGGAGGTTATCAGTGTGGGGTCTTTTGCTGCTCTTAAGATTTGTGACCAGAAAATTGTTCTCCTTTGGACATGGCATAGTATAAATTGCCATCATCCTTGGCAACCGCTATTTGCGTTTGTCGTCATTAAAAGCCAAACATGACTGCTGTGCAATGGTCCAAGTAATAACAGCCCAGCACTAGTCATCTACTTGAACATTAAAACATTAAGTTCCAAGCCTTGTTTCAATTTTAGTCGTCGTTTTCTTCTGGGATTCAATGCAGTTTTAAGTATCCAGTAGTTTTGAATTGCGAATCATGATGAGCATGGTGATTACACAAGTAAAATGAGATTAATTTGATTTTAAAACTATTTCGGTGTCAATGCTAATTCTATTTCATTTAGAAAAAAAATATTTAAAAGTGTCCAGCCTTTTCTATAGTTTGTTTCTGGCCTCCCTCCTGTCGATGATTTCTTTCCCAGGTAATGAAAGCAGACCAAATGTATATTTTTTTCTGTCTTTGTTTCCACTGCAAAGGTGAATCAAACATGACTCACCACAAAAGTGTAGCAGATTCCAGGAGGGAAAGAATAGGGCTAAGTGAAAGGTGAGTTAGGAAGTACATTTTGAGTCCAGCACAGAGGCAGCTTCTGGAATAATTTTCGGCAAAGGAAAGGAGAAGATGGGTGGGAGGAGGATTAGAGGCTGTCCTTGCGTGGAGCCTGGCACAGGCCATCATTCATCATCCCTGTGACAGCCCTTTTTCTCAAGAGAGCCCTTTCCTCCCCACTCTTTGCATTTATACGAACCCCAGCATTTGTGATGTGGGTTTTCTTCATTTGGGTTTGCTTTGGTTTTTTTTTAATTCACAGGCTTCCAGGGTAGGTGTGTACACTGGAAAGGCCTTAGAGGCAGGAGCTGCAGAAATCTGACAAGAGTTACTTGATATTCATTTTCTGCCTTCCTCTCAGCTCACAATGTTAAGGCAAAAACTATTTCATTTTCTCCTCAGTCAACTGAAACATATTCTTTTCTGTGATGCTGGCAATGAAATGTATTCTCCAAGTTTAATTAGCAAGTCAAGCAATAACACAAATGCTTCTGCAGAATTTTGCTGAAGGTTCTCTGTCCTCAGTTGAATAACAAAGGTCTTCAAGAGCATGTGCTTCGGTTTTTGTCATTTGCAGAGAGCATGCATTTAATTTTTTTTCTGGCTTTTACATGCAAGCTGACTGATAGCTGGTTTGTTCTCTATTTCAGGTCGTGGAGACTAATTTGGTTGCTTTTGACTGTCACTGGATCATTATAAATGAGGTAACTGTCAAGTGAACATTGTTGTGAACCACAAGTCCTGTTTTCAGGCTTGCTGACAATATTCATGCTGATCTTGACTTTGCCAACAGGAAGCAGTAACTACAACAAAGTTCAGGCATGCTGGGGGAGTGGATGTTGCTTAATAAAAATCGAATGACAAGTTCCTGGACTTCACTGTTTTGTCTTGCCTGTTTTAAACAGAAGTCCTTGAATAAATAAATAGAAATATAATGAAAAAAAATCCTTTCCTTTTGAGTATCTTGAGATTTTGCATTTGACTTAAGGTGACTGTTTTTAGAGGATCTTTTTAAGGCCTTTTTTCATACGTAGTCTTTCGTAGTGGAATGCTTGTGCAATGTTCTTATTTTAATGATTTTTCTTAATAATAAAAATAACAAGAAGAAAATCCCATCTTTCCCTTTCTTTTAAGAATTCCCCTAGAATTCAGTCATGTTCAATATCTAGACCTATTGATATTAGTGGGAGGCTTTTTGGTGGACTTCTGGATCAGGTCATATATGAATGTTCATGAAGGGAAAATAGACAGACAGTTAAATTGAGATCCTATTTTTAAACTGTGAAATACATTCTTCCATGAACGCTTGTCAGCTAAAATATGACAAGTCAATATGTGAAGTAGCTTTGCATATAAAACATTGAACAATGCAGTTATTCTTAGATTTGACGACATTCAGAATTTTCTTTTGTTTTATGAAAAGCAATTTAGGTCCAGAAAGGCTGAATTTCCTGGGGAGATAACTCTCCCCTAACATGTAGATTGTGCGACTCCTAGATATTCTCAGGATAAAAGATTCTTGGAGATATTGCTTGTAAATTCCGGGTCTATCTCTGGATTTGTTGTACACTTCTGGTTTTTTTACTTAATTGCTAGATTTTCATTAGTGCAGTGTGCTAATAATGAGGTAATGTAATCCAAAGTGGTTTTTTCCAAGATTATAGCAAGGTATAATATTGTTGAGTGCGATTGTGCTTTGGCCTACTCATTTAAACTAGTGGATTTTTAGCCAGTTTTCCCTGGAGAAAATGATGCCTCAGAAAGCGCTGTGAAGACAACCTGGGTCCAGCAGAAATCATTGATTTGAGCCCTGCATTGCTCCTGACCAGTAATATGTATGTTTTCCAGCACTGAATGGGGCCTCAGTGGTTGAGAACCCAGCTTTAAGCTACAGACTGTCATGTGAACAACATACAGGTTTTCTTTTTCCTGCCAGATTAAACTAGAATTCACTTGTAGTAAGTGGAATCTTGAAGTAGAGTGTTCATGTCTACTCTTTAGAGTTAACACTTATTATTTTAAAAAGATTAAGTGAATCTAAAGCAGTCCACTGTTAACCTCTGTATCAGTAGATTAGACAATGATTTCTTAGGCAGAGCCGAGATATTGGCTTGCTGTTCAAGTTAAAGACACTGCCACTGGTTTTTCATTTTAAATGTTGTTTGAATTAGAAAGTTCAAAAGAAGGTGCTTGCTTTTAGCTGTGTCACCTCCTCCATCCTCAAAAAGCAAAATAAAACTGAGGATCCATTCCTAGCGTACATGTTTTCTCTTTGCTTTTTATTCAGAAATTAGTGCCTCTGGAAAAGAATCTGCTTTCTGAGCATCGTTATTTGCACATTGCAGCAGATTAAAGAGCAGAGCAATCAAAGTGGTTACCACTCAACTGCCTTCTCCACTCCAAAACTCTTTGGGCTCTGTTCTCAACAGCTGAGAGCGCTTAATAATGTATGCAGAGAAACATCCATCATCCCTCCTTAGTTTTATAGTCTTGTATGTGAAATGGGTGAAAGCCACAATTAAGTTCATTCTGACAAACTGTGCTGTAAACCATGGTCATTAAAATCTATATATCTCTTCCTGCTGTCAGTTTTAAAGAAGGTGAACATGTTTAATGCCATCTCAGCTTGATCTGCTTCTGGACCCAAATTCATATTCCCACTTAAGTAAATTACTTTCAAGCTCTGTTTGTTTCAAAATGCTGATAATCTCAATATTTTGTGGACACAAAATCCAGATTAGCAATAAATGAGATTTGTAGATAATTGTATGCAAAGAATCATGTTTTGCCCCATTTTTCCATACCACTAAGTTCAAATTACAACAGAAATGTAAATGTTTCCTGAATGATGAAAGTTGCATAACATTACTTGCTTATTGCAACATTTTACCAGTTTAATAATGAGATCACAATGCCTCCACTTCGGCAGCACAAGATTTGGAAATGGAGTGATTTACGGGCTGCTTACTGTGTGGTATGTAAAACAGCTATCTTCACATCCAGGTCCAGTTAATATGGTTGCCCATTAGCTGTTGATGACCACGGTACTTCCATATGACTGTGAAATGATCTCAGAGCTCTGCCCATTTTATTGCTTACATGAATCTTTTGCAACATCTTAGGCAACTTCGATATCTGTGTTTGTGTGCCTGTATTGGCTAAATCAGATTGTCAACTAAGTAACTGTAACACTGTTTCTCTGGCCTCCTAATTTGAAATTCTAAGATGATCTATTACAGCAAAAATGCATTGTTTTGCAAAATCCACGTATGATTGAAATAATTCCTCGCACTGAGATATCAAAACAAGCTGGAATTGTCTTTCCTTTTCCATCACTGTGCCAAGGGGATACATCACACCGAGTATAGTAATACAAAAGGAAATACCACCTTCAGTTTTGTGATCAGGAATCTGCTTAGGCTTTGTGAGGTAACATCTGTTATTTTAATTGCTCGCTTTAAATGCTATAATGCCTGGAAAGAGTTCCTTAATTTTTATTGTCCCATTAGTTGCTGTTTTATGTAATAGGGCAAATTTGCTTGAAGACTGTGTATCATAATGGAAATGCATGTGTGGGAGGAGGGGGGTTGTTCCCATAAAATGAAAGGATTCATAATTTGCTAAAGCATAATACAGTATATTAGTTCTTTGCAAATAATACGAATCTCTTCTGATCAGTGCAGTCAGCTAAGGAAATGCTCTCCAAATAAATGTTCCTGTTACTTCAGGGCCTTCAAGCAGATGGTGCAATTCTTTATTTAAAATTTGCAGGAGTCATAGATTTGAATGTAGTCATGATCAAATATACCTTAAAAAATGTGAGAATGGATTTCTCACACTCTCTCTCCCTCTGTCTATCTGTCTCTGCTTTCTTCTTTTCCTCTGCACAATAGTAAATATAACCTCACAAAGCCCAACCTAGTAAAATTGTATTCTTCTATGACTCTTAAATCACAAGTGTACAGTAAGCTTAGATTTTATTTAGTGGAACTAAAGAAGAGGCATTTGTATGATTTTCATCACTTTTCTTTCTTTTGCTCTTTTTAAATGAAAGAAATGTCCTTTTTAAATTTTAAATTCTTGTCTCTCTCAAGCATTTTCCTTTGTTAAAACATTCAGGGTCATCTTACTATGCCCAAGTCTGCCACCAGTTCTCCGTTACTGTTGTTCTCTCAAGGACATCCCAAAACACTTTCCACTGCCTACAGTTACCGTACAGGAGGTGAAAATATTAGTAGTACTATACAAAGGATTGATTGGATTTCATCTGCAATAATGGATACAATTATGACCAGCTCTATTAAAATTAGAATGAAACGGGTACACAGAAAAGCTGATTTGTGTGAGAAGAGACTGAAAAGGTTGGCTTGATTAGCCTATGAAAATAGAGACTGAAAGAGAATATGCTCTCTGTTTTTAAACACATAGGGAGTGTGAATAAATGCATCATTGTCAAGGGCTAGAGGACAAGGTTGGCACAAGAACAAATGAGTTCGAATTGCCCATGAATAAATTGAGGGCAAAAGTTAGCAGAAGGTTTCTAATTGCCAGAGACATCAGAGTCTGGAAAAACTCCTTCTTTGAGGAAAGAATGAAAAAAAAACCCAAAGCTTTTTAAAGAACAGTTTATGGAAAAAGATCCAACAGGTTTGCCCATCATAGCACAAGAGAGGACTGGGGGGCCCACAAGGTTCTATTGAAAAGCTATTTTCGATGAACACATGTTTTTCCTAGGAGAGGCTGGTCCTTGGCCAATGCATTCAGCTTGTTCATTGTGTTTCAGCCCAATGCACTCCACCACGAAGAAAAGCATAGAGCATGACAATGTTTTAAGCTTGAGCAGCTAAATCAGTTCTTAAAATCACAGCTCAGTTCCAGGAGCTCATATAATTCTGCATTTTAATAGAGATAATTGATTAATAGTAGCATTAGAAGTTCATTTGAACATTTACATTTTCCAATGGTGACAGCAGGTCATGTGTGAAATGCTACCCTCTTTGGTACAGGTTGGTGACCAAACTGCCACCTTGTTTTTTCAGGTGGGCGAGAGCCAATGGATAGACTGACTTAGCCCTGCTTTCTCCAAACCCTTGGATTTTTTTTCTCTGTGAAAGCTAAAAATTGTTTTCTCATTGTCCTATCAATTTTCTCTGTTTCATCATCCTGCCCAGCAGCTCAGAAACCTAAAGGAGATATAGTGGAGACAATGATTATGCAGTTCCAGATTTCCCTTTACTTGTCTTGGAGCTTCATCTACTTATGCCTTCCCCTCAACTACTCCTCTTTGGAAAGTGCTGAGATATTCAGGATGGGCATAACACAAGTATGCTATGGGGTGGGCCCGGGGGCCGCAGGGGGGTGTGCAGTGGTCACCCTTTCCTGCTCTGCCCCTGCTCACTGCTGCTGGCTTTTGGAGGAGGAAAAAACACTCTCCTCTCTGAGCCTCATGAAAGATGTGATGTAGATGTGGCATGCACTGGAAAACAGGGCATGTCTAGGACATGATAAATACTGGAATCATCTTCTTGGCCCAAAGTTAAGATGTTTTCATAAGAAGAGGTATTGCTGCCTTTGGTGCTTATTACAAGAGCATGAGAATAAATTCTTTCCCTCCATGTCTCTCACTACTGGTGTGGTTGCTCTGTGGTGAATAGTAAGATTCTGCCCAGGTTGCTTATCTTAAAATAATGAGACAAAGCTGAACAGCAGTGTATATTAGGTGTGCAATATACAGTCTTGCTTCCCACTGGAGACTCTGCCTAATATCTTGAAGTGATCCTCTTCAACTCCCTTTTCCTAATTTATCTATAGAAAGCTATTAATTTAAAATAGCATTTCTTTCCTTATTTATTTGCCTACTTGGACAAAATGTGCATCTGATTTTACCCTTGTTCCATTTGAAATAGGACAGCTTCCCCTTTATTCCAAGTTCAGACCAACAAAAGAAAGGTTTGGAATTATATATGGAACTCCTGATTTACAAAAAAACCCAAACCACATAACCTAACCTAAATTTATACAGGTGCCAATTCAGTTCAACTTGGCCAACTTTGTAATTTTTTTGACATTTGGTGCTTGTATAACAGATCATCTGCCATTCTTATATCATTATACTGTATCTTCCTTTGAAGTGCAAATGAAAATTGTTTCCTCTCATACAATAGTTGCTTTATATAGTTTTCTTAAGTCAGATCCAAAATTCAAGAATGAGAGATGATATTGGAGAGTCATTATATAAAAGACTTGTCACTCAGTCAATGCCAAATATTAAAAAAAAAGACAAAGAAATAATAGCAAATGACTGAAGTTGAATTTGGGTTTGCATGGCATTGCTTTGTTGCTAACCTAAAATCTGAATTTATGATATAATCAGTGGAATTTACAGCATTTAAAATAATAGCTGTCATTAATCTATTGAGGTATATACCTTCTTGGCAAGCATACAAAAACCTCTTTGGTGTTTAGATTCTGTTATTAGTTCTCTGGTGATGTATAAAAATACGAGGTAGTAACCTAAAGGTTAAATGAGAACGCTTTAATTTAATTAAAATGCACCAAAGAATGCTGAACATAGAAAAAATAAATACACTTTTCAGGCAGAAAAGATAAATGTTTGAGCAGCCAAAAGTCAAAATCTCTTTTAAAGTATTATTTAGCAATGTAACATGGCCATGCAGGTATCGGTTTTTACATTATTAGAAGCAGCCGAATAGTCTTGCTGTTTGGGCATGGTGTATAATGAAACCAGGCAAACTTTTTTTAAATCCTCTGAGAAAAGGTATAGTTTAAAATCACGATAAGAAGTTTCTTGAGCTCTCCTTTCTGATTATATTGAAAGTATTATGAAGAAAATCACATGCATTTTGCTAAAACAGCATTTTATTTTTTTTACCTTGCAACTAGTGAAATGATACAGACTAAATGAAAAGATGGCATCTTAAGCTGAGAGAAACCATTATCTGTGGTACATTACAAATTAATCGACCAGAAATGCAAGATATTATGCTGGACACAGCTGATGCCATGTGTTATATTCATTTGAAAAAAGAGAATTCTATATTTCATAAAGAACATTAATAACAGATTAATTCAGAAACTATGACAATCTGTGAAGAAGAATAAAATACTTTTACTGTAGTCAAGAGAGTAGAAGTTAAAATTTACATCTCATGTATTTTTCTTCCAAAATTGAAAGGAAATAAACCAATACCAGTATGCCCAAAGAAATTTCTTCAAATAATTAATTTAAAGAATGTTAACTGAAGCTCCAAAAAAAGCCAAAATTACAAGGATAGTTGTCTTAACACTTAAAGAGCTGCTTTTTTCAAAAAGCTTGGCTTCCTTTTGACAAGAAAGATTCTATAACTTGAGTTCAAGTCTATCTCCTGTCCTAAGTTCTTGTTTACGGGCATAGATCAGGAGGTTAGAGGCAAAAGAAGATGACGGCATTTAGTTACAGGTATAACAGCAGAGACATGCTGTATCCTGTAAAAAATGAAAGACTATAAATACACAAATGAGAGTCAGAAACATTCAATGAACTATGGCTGTATGCAAGGGTGTGTTAAATGCAGGCTGGTAACAGGAGCTGTTCAAGCTCCTTGAAGGGGTATCCACAAATTTAAATGTCTAGAAAGTCTGGGTCATCAGCCTCTGTAATTAAGACAGATTATGGACAAACAGTTCAGCGTGATGGAAAAGAGATTCTAGTTAAAAGGAATGAGCAATTTTGTAGATTATTACTCCTGCTTTACAGAAAAACACAGACACAGAACTGCCTTGAAAACTACCAGCTGACTCTGTTTGAGTCATCAGAAAAAGTCCATGTTCAACTAAAGTTCAAGTTCTCATGTGAAGGCTGGAGTCGGTTGCTGTTGCTTATGAGCCCACGCTCCTCTTGCTCCGTGTTCCCCGAGGACCTCATTCTTCGGTGGTGTAAAACACCGTGTTCCCAAACTGCAGGAATTCATACAATGTGAAGAACTGTTTTTCTGGTTTCGCTAACCTGCCTTGAAGTTAATATTTTAAGCTTAATATTTCACACATTGATGTATTTAGTTATTTTTTTCTTGAAAGTATGTGTCTGTAGAGCTGAGTCTTCAGCTGTAAGCCTTAATAGGTACCCTATGGAGTAAAAAGTTGGTTTAAAATTAGGTCTTGCTTTTAAACAAGCACATACACACCTAGAATGCTCTAATGCACTTTCTTTGCCCTTTTGGCAAATGATGTTTACTAACTTGCACATTGTTTATAGGTTCTTGATACTCTGTTTCCAGGAAATGAACACTTAAGGCCTGAATAATTGTCTGTACCTTCACAACTCCTAAGTAATGTTACACTTAGAAATACATCATGGTAGGACTTCCTACTGATTTACACATTACCTGCCAAGGATGCTGCAAAACACTTTTAAGTAAAAGATAAAAGGTAAAAGGAGAGGGAGAGGAAACTCAAAATGAAACAACTAGGCCTGGTTACATCTACAAAGATTTGGTGAGGTTTGGGCACAGTACATTTTAAATTTTTGCAATTATTGTAAGGGTGGTGTGTCAGTTGATTTAACGAGCATGCATACATTCTTTTTGAGGCTGTGGCAGAGCTTGACAATAGCTGTGTAGCAATCACATGCCTCTTGGTCCTCTCTGTTTATTTTTCATTTATAGTCTGGTGGTAACATTTCTGTATTTTAACTTTTATGCATATTCTCTCCCTTGCCTTATCTTCCAGGAAATAAATGATGTGGACGTGCAGGAGCTGGTGAGAAGGTCAATTGGAAGGTTGACAATTATTCGACAGACATTTCCAGTCCCCCAAAACATAAGTCAGCGCTGTTTCCGTGGCAACCACAGAATATCTTCATCACTGTGTGATCCGAAGGACCCTTTCTCCCAAAGCATGGAGGTAGTTCATATACCAGTCTATTCCCACCTGGGAACTCTCTTTCTAGATAAGTTCAAGGTTTTTCCACAGGGGCTTAGTGTAATTTAATGTTTATTTTTCATGTCCTCTCTAACATATAGTTTAATAGTTCATGGCATGACAAGAAAATACTAGGATGGGGAGTGAGCGTGACTGATGGACAATTGAGAAAAAAGTCCAAAAAAGCCACCTGATCTCCGGGCAGCAGGGCAGTTGTTTTGATTTAATGTTTATTTTTCATGTCCTCTCTAACATATAGTTTAATAGATCATGGCATGACAAGAAAATACTAGGATGGGGAGTGAGTGTGACTGATGGACAAGAACAACTTGTCCACTGCACAGCAATTGAGAAAAAAGTCCAAAAAAGCCACCTGATCTCCGGGCAGCAGGGCAGTTGTTTTGTTGCCCTGCTAATTTTTTTTTTGGTCATTCAAGTGTCACGGTTGTATGTACCTAGATCTATGCCTATGTTCCAAAAAGGCCTTATTTTTAAGGTTGTTAATTACAAATCACAATTAAACTATAAGAACCTTCCTACCACATGAAATCAGCAACAGGATCATGGTCACTGTCCTCCTGACTTCACATAGTTTTTCCAAGAGCAAGTCCTCTATCTCTTTTGTATATCTGGTGAGATTTCATCATGACAAAGGTATGGCAAATCAGGAGTGTGAAACTGGCTTAAGATGTCAATTTTACTTTCGGGTTTTTTTGCATGGTCGTTTATGACGTTGTGGAAAGTTGACTACATTGGCAGCGGTGCAGGAGGGGCATATCTGACTTAGCAGCGAAGAGCAGTCCTCTTGTGATGCTGAAAGAAAAAAGAGAAAACAGTTGGACAGAAATAGGGAGGTGTTGAAGAGTGTCCTTGCTTAAAATGAAAATATGTAAGAGGAGAAGAAGGAGAAGTGTGGCTGGTCTTGCCCTGTTTCAGCTTACCTGTAGGAACCTTTGTCTCACCAATTGTTCACAAAGCAGTCAGTAAGCAACTGTTGATGACGTGAAAAACTTTGACCATAGCACACTGCAGAGTGATCCTATTAGAATTCTTAAACAGGGCTGTGTAAGGTCAATAGATGCATAGGATATCTCTAGAGGCTATTTAGGAACTGTGAAAATTCTTTAGGTTGCGCCATTCTGTTATGGCAACATGGTCCTAGGGGGAACTTTGGTAGTCTATGGATAATGCGTAAAAACTGGGGGTGTGATTACATGCAGCCACTAGAGATTGCAGAGAGCAGTTTTCATGAAGAAAGTTAGTGACTACAGCAAGGCGGAAAACAAGAATTGTGTATTGATGGGAGGCTCCACATTTTTATTTATTTTTCTCTTCAACTTCACTTTCATTTCATTTTCACTTCAACAGTGAACTGAGTCTAAGAAAGAAAAGATCTAGAAATCAAAGTTTGTTCTCTACAAATTGGAAAAATCCATTTAATATGTTAGATTGGACTTTATACCTTAACCTGTGCTTCTTGATCAACCTATAGCTTGGAGAGCTGTAATATTACTATTGAAAGCTTTCATAATGTTTTGGTTCAAAGGAATGATGGAAGCTTGACTGGTTTAACTGTTCTGCACAGTTGAGTTGCTTTTTTCATGCTTTCCCCGAGATGGCTGCACTTCGTTAGTAGCTGAGTGAGACAACACTAAAAAAATGAAAGGAAGAAAAGCTCTGGCAGTTCCCCCTGTGTCTGCGTAGAATGCACAGACCTTTGAGTAGCTGTGGGGTTTGTTTGCTGCTTCTTTGTTTTCCCCAATATTATAAATTAACTTCTATTCCAGTGGGGAGTTGGAACAGTTTATAAATTGAAATTTCTAATGCTTTTTTTTTTATGCCATCGAAGTGTGACTAATCAGAAATATTCTCTGGAAATTCTAAGGGTGGATTTCTTGATTTATTTTTTCTGAAATACTCCCCCTAAAGTCTGTGTGAATAATTAATTTTTTTTCAGCATCTTTATTAAAACACTGAAAAACATTTTGGTGAATATCTCTCATTGTGTCTCTGGGATTGTCCTAGTCGAAACAACTTCTGTAAATTTTTGTCATTTTGGAGGTGGGAAGTTAAAAACTGGATTCACAGAAGTATTTAGTACCGTAACCCTTTTGTCTAAAAACTATGTGCAATATCTTAGGTATACATAAAATAAACACCGTTAATCCAGATTAATCGCTCATACTTAAGCTGATTGCTAAATACCTTTCTTCTACACACTGGAACAAAAAAAATCACATCTGAATTTTGAATTGCATCAACGGGAGGTTATGCAGTTAGATACTTCTTGCTAATGCAAGTGTCCAGCCATTAGTCTAAGACTTGGAATAAACAAAGAATCAGTAATGGATACCAGGCAATGCGTTAAATGTCCCAGTAAATTTACATGGGAATAAATGAATAACAGTGTAAAGTGACTTCAAATTACAGCCCCACTCTGTGCATTGGGACAGTTACTAATGAAGCATACTTCTGGTAGTCACAGGGAAGGGTGATTTTGAGAAGCAGAAATTAATTGTAGTGTCTTTGTCATTTGTCGTGGTGTAACCCCAGCTGGCAACTAAGCCCCACACAGCCACTTGTTCGCTCCCTCTGTGGTGGGCTGGGGGAGAGAATCAGAAAGGTAAAAGTGAGAAAACTCATTGGTTGAGATAACGACAGTTTAATAGGGAAAGCAAAAGCCCCACACGCAAGCAAAGCAAACCAAGGAATCCATTCCCCACTGCCCACGGGCAGGCCGGTGTTCACCCATCTCCAGGACAGCAGGGCTCCATCACGCCTGACGGTGACTTGGGAAGACAAACGCCATCACTCCCAACCTCCCCCCCTTCCTCCTTCTCCCCCAGCTCTATATGCTGAGCATGACGTCATACAGTGTGGGATATCCCTTGGGTCATTGCAGTCAGCTGTGCCGGCTGTGTCCCCCCCCAACTCCTCGCGGGTGGGGTGAGAGGCAGAAAAGGCCTTGGGGCTGTGCAAGCCCTGCTCAGCAGTGACTAAAACAGCCCTGGGTTATCAGCACTGCTTTGGTCACAAATCCAAACCACAGCACTGTACCAGCTACTGTGAAGAAATTTAACTCTATCCCAGCCAAAACCAGCACACATTGCATTATCAGTGATTGCTGTAAAAGCTAAGCTGAACTGTTAATGAAGGAATAACAATGCTTAATAATTGCTGAACTCTGTACTCCTGAGCCCTGTTAATACTTGATGAAGGCCCAGCTATATTGCTGTTAGATTAGTGAGTGCATCCTTCCTCATCAACTGTGATGATAGTCTTCTATTCCCATGATATTAGGTTATGGAGGGTACCTTGAAAGCAATGTCATTTTGTTGGGAAATTATGACTTCGCATCTGTAGCCCTTCATGTACTGATTTAGTCTCATTAGTGACCTTATTGTCTCTGTTCTCTGGAGGTTTTGTTTATTTTTCTCCTTTGGCCAAGGCTTATGTAAAATAAATTTACCTCACAGCATAGTAATATTCCTTCTCTTCCCCTCAAACAAATGTCCCTGTGATGCTGACTTCCTTGGGGAAATACTGTTTTAGCTGAAATGCTTTGAATTCTTCATAGGTTTACAATACACAGACAAAGCATCGAAGTTACTTTAAAAATACTTGATTAATCTGGACCCAGATCCTCAATCCATGCTTTTAATCCTGTTGTGCACAGTGATGCCTGGCCTGTGCATCTGCACAAAATAAATTAGTTCCTGGGTGAATACAGAAATGGAAATATTCACAGCCACTGGAGTCATGGGAGAAGCTCAAGTAAGAATTAAGAAGTGACTTCCAGAAAGAGGGAGCAAAGGATCATTATCATTTAAACAAAAAGGGAAATAATGATCAGTAGTTCTGTGCGTTTGGGGTACTAACAATGTAGAGTTGTAAAGGCAAGCAATAAAGGATCCTAGGAGTTTATCAGGAGGGGAAGCAGCAGGACCATTAGATCTCCTTCAATAAACTGTGGAAGGAAAAATGCCTCAGGAAATTCTGGCAAGGTAAGGAAAAAGACGACCTCCTTCCTGGATGCTAGGCAGGGAAGGAATCTGTCACAAAACCTTCTTGTGAGAACTGTATGGAGCAGATTATGGATGACACAGGCAAAGCCAGCATAAAGATGAAATTTACATAAGAAAATAAAACATAAAAATTAGGTTATATGGAAAGGAGTAATTAGGCAGGAAGAGAAGCTTTTCTTCCCCTCCCCCCCCCCCCCCCCCTTTTTTTTTTAAGGTGATGTGTGGATTTGCCAATCTGTGTCTCAGATCTTCAGCATTATTGTGCTTCATTGGCATACACTCCCTCCCAATGGCCACAGGACTTCCCCAGTCTTCGGATATTTTTAAGAGGCAGAATAGGGGCATTCTCCACAAAGCTGGCATACTTTCGTATTGTAAGCTTCCTTCTTTTAAGGTTTTGAGCAGACCATCTGTATGGAGAAACCCTTACACAGAGCAGTCAACATATTCCACAAATCTGGAAAATGTCATTTGGTTTGTCTGTGACTAATGGAGAAAAGACACCAGCAACCTTGCCTCAGTTAGCAAATTGCTGTTGGCTAATTTGTTGTCAGGCACTAGGAATGCTCTACAGCCCCTTCCTAGTGCAACTGAGGAAACTGAGTTTCCCTCCGTAACTTCAGGCCCTGTGGCTTTGAATGACCAATAGATTATGTAAAAATAATATTCCCAAAGGTCCTTCTCATTTCTGAACATCATTTCTCTTCCCAAGAACCTCTGTTCAGGAGAGCTGAGGTTTCTTTTTATGACAGTGTTAGGAACTTCAATGTTCCTGCCATTTGAGGACAGAAATGACTGGAATAAAACTATGTTGTAAATTACTTGTTTCAGAAATGTTCATGAATTCTGAGATTCTGTTCTTTTACATTAGATTGTATCTTTCACGTTTAACTTTGTATTGTGTTGCATTTAAAAGTACATATATAGAAATAGTACATGAGTAAGTGGAAGTGTTACACAAGTAATTTCTTGAGTTCAGCCATTCTTTCTTTGATGCCAAACTGGAACTTCCTCACGCCGTATGTGCATAACTGTCCTCACGGTGAAACAAATACACATTTACTCAGTGAGAGTTTTGTACTGCAAGGAATTAACAGCCATGCCAGATATTCTGACAGGAAACACTACAAATTGCAGAACCGACATGCAGCTGCACACTGAGAAAGATTTCATTGCATCGTATTTCATTCCAGAAATTGCCTCAGTCAGAATTGATGGCAAAAATCAGGAACAAAACCCATGATGAAATTATTTATTTTAAATTTTCAGAGTCTCTCTTTTTCAAAAGAACAAAACAATCTTGAAGAGAATTTGATGGTGTCCAAATATCTGGTGACTGAAAAATTGAAAGTTGCAGGCAACTGGTTAAAAATAAATCTGTTTACGCTCATGAGCAGGGCTTTAAATCCTGCATGCGGAGTTATGCCAGTGATTGGGTTGCCTGTATTTCACATGTGTAGTTTGTGGCTGCAAATCACTTGTAGTGTGACAGCCCCTAGTTGCAGTTTTTACCAGAGCCAAAAATATGACTTTTTGACTCTTACAGTTTCTTCTTAATGCTAAATAAGTCATTTGATTACCAGAGGATTATGAGTGAGGCAAAGCAAATGATAAATACTGGGTGCTGACAGGAGACCACAAATGATAATGCTAATTACTCCCCTTTCAATGCCTTTGCAGATTTCAAACCTGTATATATATGACACTGTCCTCCTGTTGGCGAATGCCTTTCATAAGAAGCTGGAGGACAGAAAGTGGCACAGCATGGCCAGCCTCACCTGCATCAGGAAGAACTCTAAACCCTGGCAAGGAGGACGGTCGATGTTGGAAACCATCAAGAAGGTACCTTTTCCCTGTGTTTCCTCATCTTTGATTTCTAAAACACTTGCATTGGGCAGTATTTCCTTCTGAGGTGCGTACTATTCTTGCTGGTACCAGCAGTGTCTTTTCAAAGCAATAGTTTTGATATGTTTACAGTTTCTGAATGAAAATAGTCTTTAATTGGTTTTGGGTTTTTCCGTGTCGTAATGAGCATATTTGAAATGAAGTCAATGAGTTTGTTTACCAAAACTACCCAACTAGTAGAATTTTCAAGTCCGAATAATATCCTATTGAAAAACTGTTACCGGTTAGGAGGTAAAGCAGATAAATTTACTATTTTATTTGTAAAAGGAAAAAAAAAAAAGGTTGCAGAATTACACTTGGGTAATGTTCTGTGGAATTCGCTGTCGCACTGTTATTGACATTAATATAGTGAAATAATAGAATTGAGAGTGAGGAAAACCCTAACTCATCTAGTCTGTATCCTGCCATTGCAGAACAGTTCCCTATAACAGTCTCTACAGTGCTTTATCCAATGGTAAGCACTCAATGCTTCCCTGTGATTATTATTTCATATCTTAATCATGCTCATGCCCAAGGTACTTTTCCTGTTCTTCAGTCTTTAAAGATATTTTTTCTTAGTTATTCCCTTTCTTCATGATGTTTACAGCCTCCACGTACTTAGACATAATTATCACAGCCTTCCTGGTCAGTATTTAGTTAAAATATGCATAGGTTGGTAGTTTACTCTTCCTTGTAAGTTAATCATTTTGGTCTCCTTATGTTATTGATGTCTTTCATAAAACCACCTTCTTCTCATTTGTCTGCATGTACTTCCTGATAATGTATATTTACATTTGAAGTGCTGGCAGTGCCTATGTTGTAAATACGAAAACCCTAGGACAGTAAAAACAACAAAACAAACAAAAAAACCCAAAACAAACAAACAAAACCCCATAAAATTAAAAAAAAAATGGTGCTTTATTTATGGCTTTTATTAAAAGAACATAAAAAATAATTTAAAATATAATGTTTCAAGAAGTTGCTGTTCTGTGTTAGGTCTTTAATTACATAAGAAATTATGATGATGCTGGCAAAGCGTAAGGCTCTTTTGAACTCTGCTTATTTTTTCCCTAGTTCTGGGTCAATCTACATTAGCTCTAAAACAGATCAAGGCTTTCTTTGGTGGCTGTCCCCGATTTCCATTCTGATAGTTTGACATCACGAGACTGCAAGGATAATCCAGGACACATTTCTTATTTCAGGGGCAGGATATGTCTTTTAGGAACTCTAAACTATATTGCTCTTAATCTATCAGAACAATTTCAAATTCACATTTGGCAGTCCCATGTATTTTAAGCTAAGTTTCAGGCCAGGCTCGTTCTGGAACATTGCTTCTCAGCTTCCATTTTGTAAATACTATTGCACACTTTTTCATTAATAAACTAAAAGCTATTTCTGCTTACTGAAATCTGAATAGGATGCCTGAACTGGAAAAGTCAAAATACCCACTTCCACTTTAGAATTAGAATTACTGCCTGAGCTAGAGTTTCAGGCAAAGTCTGGTAGCCCTGCTAGCATCTCTAAATTTAGAAGTACTCCACCATGGAAAGGGCTGCTGACTGTTTTGCGTTACGATTATTTGCTTGCTTGTGGTGTTTGCAGGTGTGAGACTGATCCTGTTTTCCTACATAAACATCCTTTATGCTGTTTCTTTCCACCATCTCATCTCTTTGCACCTCAGAGTTTATTCCATTCTTTGCCACATCATCCTAGCTATCCAGTTTATCTGCTTCCCATTCTGACCTCCTGAAATGATGAGGTTAGTAAAACAAACTCCTCCTGTGACCTTTCACGGAAGAGGTGCACAGTGTTGAAGATCAATTTATGTGGCTCTTAACCCTGAAACATGAAGAGAAATGGCCAGCAGAAATATGAAAGCATTCAAGAAAGCAGGAGCAAGTGGAAATTCCAGGGTTGTGGTTAGCTTGCTAAAAAATGAATCAGATGCCAAGGAAATTTATGGTGTGTGCGGCTAAGCAGGCTTGCGTCCTGTTGCTTTTGGGTTTCTCTGCAATTTGATTGAGATGCCTTTGATAAGAAGTCATATTATTGGTGTAAATTGGATAATCCAAATACTCCTTATACGGCATTGTGCTGGCAGACATGAATTTCTAGAAGTAACATGCTAAAAGTCAAAATTTAATCCAAAATGAAATACAGAAATTTCCTGTGTGTATGTCCATACCATTTCAATCCCTAGGCAGGGGTAGTCTAGAGATTGCAGCTGAGAGCTGGAATTGCACAAGAAAGAGGAATTCTGCTTTAGTTTTGTGGTCTACTTTCCCTTTTGTTTCACTAAAGCACTTATGTAGAGGAACTTCAGAATCACAGCTGTTTACTTTTGAAATTAAAAAGTTGACTGATGAATGTCTGATGAGGTATCAGAAACCAATAAAATTAGAAAGTAATGAAGGGAAAAATAAAAAACACTTCACTCTTCTTGAGAATACTTCTGGTTCGATCTTGGTTTTTTTCTTTAAACATCTTTTCTCTCCTCTCTTCTTGGAACATCCTCTAAAACCAACTGAAATGAAAAGTTTTTCTCAAAAACGTACCAGTTTTCCTTAATTTTGAAAGAAAACAGGAAAAAGTTACAGTGTGGTATTTAAATATGTTCTGAATAAAAGGTTCTGCATTTTCATTTTGAAATCACTGCTGTTTCAAAGATGTAGTGTATAATGGAATATCATAAGAAGATATCATTATAGTTCAGGGTGAAGATACATTCTGAGACTTCTTAAATGCTCCTGGAAAAAGAACTTCCATTCTCTGCACAGCTTTAGCGCTACCTTCATAACAACCTCCATCACAGAGATGGAATCACCGTCTTGTCCCAGATTGTCCCTCACCTCAATGTAGTTTCAGTGGGTGTC